>NC_139243.1:10618038-10680598 GCF_977018435.1 Lepisma saccharinum
CAGAAGGACGAAGTGAATAGACTAAATTGTAGATGCCAACTTGGTAACTAGATTTGTAAATATTTGACATCCCAACTGAGACAAAATTTGATATGACCACTTCCACTTGAATACCATTTTCTTTCTACTATTTTTCGTATCGTTTGTTTACTTCCTGTTAAGTTACAGAACGTGTTTTCTCGTTTTGTTTTAAGGTACATAATGTGCCTGATTTTAGCTATGTCATTTTTCACAGACTATGTGTGTTCCTGGCAACCCTGTAACGCATCGCTTCACGACGGGATATGACGTCACAAATGCTATCAAATGTTGTGTGTGGTTGCCAGCATTCAGGCGGCAAAATTGCTTTTTTGAACGACTGTAGCGCCGAAACGACGCTCCAACGAGAAAAATGTTACTGAGAAAATTTGTTTGTTTTGATGTCCTCTATATGTTTCCGTGGTCCGTGGGCGCCATTAAAATGACACCCTGTATATATATATATATATATATATATATATATATATATATATATATATATATATATGTGTATGTATATAGTGTGTGCGCGATATATAATTAATACACTTATTAGTCTTAAACTTTGTAATTATATAACACTGCATATATTATAATGTTTTATTTTAATTTTTAAAACTGTAACTGTAGAACAATTGTGTAATTTTTGTATAACATTTCTATCTTGTTAAATGTGTTAAAGGTTTCATCCTGGAATGGAATGTCTCACATTTATGGGTGTTTCCATTTCCCAATACATTCAGGCCGGACCCTGTGGCTGAGTGGTTAGCACATCGCGCTGTGACGCCAAGGGTCCCGGGTTCGAATCCCGCTCGGGCATGGTTGTTTGTGAATGTCCATTCATCAATTTCATCATTTCATCACTCATCCCCATCTTCGCAAATTAGCCAAGAGGCGAAGTAAAATAAAATAAATCAAAATAAAAAAAACAATGCATTCGAATGAATACATATTCGTTTCAATGGCATTTACAAAATCACCTCTGACATTTTATGTTAAACAAGTAAGATTAGTTTTGTGCACGAGTGTGTTAGCCGATGCGTAGCAAAGTATTTTAGGAACAACACTTGAAAAAAAAATCTTGTAGGACTAACTAATGAAAAATTTCTTTGTAATCGAAGATCATAATACCTTTTAAGGTGTGGTAATATTATAATGGGAATGAGATACGAAACTCTCGGATCCGAAATTTTGGATGCGGATCCCCGTTTGGCCATCCCTACCGTGGACACGTTACGGGTTCGAATCCAGGGCCGAGTACCTTCTGGGCGTTGTAGGCTTTCCTCAAGATGACAGCAGTTCTCATAAAACCATTAAGGATACCTAAATGTTAAACCATGTATGTTCACCGACGCTAAATAAAACTGAATTTCAGACTAAACTATGTTTACAAGTCGATACAAGTCTCGAAACACAGCCATGCATGCACGAATATGCAACTTACCGATCGGCCAGAGGGCGTGTGTGTGTGTGTACGCTGCAACCAGCCAAGCCCCCTCCCCTTCCCGAAGAGATATATCTAACTTTGGATTCCGCAGACGCCGACCACGTGACAGGATGACGTCACGGCGCAGTCGATGCCGAGAATAGCTGGTGGCGCATTCCGTCAACCCTTTACTAGGGGACGACGCCCCGAGGTTCAGTCTTCGTGAAGTTATTTCGATTCAAGCGATGTAGCACTCGGGCGCGTGGTCCTTTTGTCGAAGCCGACCGTTATGCCTTTCGTGTGACGTCACGTGCATGAACGTGACGCATTGTAGCATTTACATACACGTGATACTGTGCCTATAATTATTTGTTGTTTGGGCACCACTAACCCGAAACATATTGCTTACACGTTACCACTATGCCACCTGCTAGATTGTCTTCTGAAGTACCGTGCACGTTAACACGAATCTCAAGGGACCGAAAAATCAATAGTTCGTGTTAAGAAAAATTCGTGCTAACCGGGGACCCAAATTTTATTGTTGCAATATAGTTCTTTCTACAATACGTATTAATATGTATGTCATCATAGAAAACACTACTACAGTAGAGGGATATCATTTCCGTAACACCTTTGGCTGTTATGCATTTGCAGCTTCGGAACGAGTCACAACTCTCGAAGCAGCCAATCAACAAAGCGAGCAGCTGACGTCATCTCAACACAGAACCTATCGCTAAGGCCCCTGCTCACGCTCTACACGCCCACTAGGCTCGCTAGACAGACTCACGTAGTCCGCTGGAGATGTTCCTAAAGTAATTATACTATAATTAACTTTTTAAAAAAAGTAGTCGCAGATCATTTTCTGGTGCAAAACAGTTCTGTACGTGTTGTGATGACAGATTCCCAGCACACTCCAACTTGGGATTTCCGTCTTCTACGTTTTAAATCAGAGAAAAACACAACTGAATTTGTTGGTTAAATACGTATAAGCTCATTGTTGCTATGATCGCGATTGTCGAGCAATTGTACCCAAGTTTTAATCTTGATGTTACTCCTACTGGCTATGTTTTAAAGAATAGAAAAACACATTTGAACACATTGTTGATCTGAATCTGTTGGTTACAATACTGTATAAGTCGATTGTTGACAAGATGATGGAGATTGTTGAGCGATTTCTTGCATACCTAGCAGAGGAACGACAGAGAAACAACAGAAAAAAAATATGAAAAACTTTGAAAGTTCGTGTTAAATGAGATCTAATGACGCAACGGACTAAAAAGCAGTTCGTAATTCGCGGTAACCGAAATTCGCGTTAACCGATAAAACTTTCTATAAGATATAATACGTGGACACCCTGTACATCCCCGCCGGGACCAATATTTTGTTCATGTTAACCGAGCGTTCGTCTTAAGCGAGTTTGTGTTAACGAGGGTTTACTGTACTAAAAAAATATGACATGATGTACAATAAATAAACAATAATAATAATAAGAGCACTATAGCAGACATTATATTTTACCTTTCATTGCTTACTTTCCTATTTTGGTTATTTTGCGTCGCTCTTCGGCTTATTGGGTATATGATAAAATGCATAATGGAGCAAGAACAATGATATCCATGTCATGACAAGGATTCGAACCGGATATCTCTAGCTTTGTAACATGTTACGCTGACCAGTCCGCAACCGAGACCAATTTACCTTACGTTTATATCCTCTACGACAAAATTCCCCCAAATTTTGCACCCAATTCTTAATTATCTATAGACTTTTGAAAGCATTTAATTTATATTATAGATAAATAACATGGATCCATAGGCGTGCGCAGACCCTCTGATTAGCATAGCCTTGATGAAAGTTCAGTCGGGAAAGAAAAACCTTATTTTATCTCACTGTTTTAGTGTCATTGCATTGATGGGGATATATACATGTTCTTCTGTACCCACATTTCAGGGTTGCAAGGTGTATGTAATTTATTGCATATGTTCGAAAATACCCAACTTTCTCCTTTGTAGTTTAAAGTGCCTTAGTGTGATAGCCTGAGGTGAAACACGTCTGTTAGTAACACGTGTCCCTCGTAGTATTGTGAAAACATCGATTTTTGGAACAGCCCATTTATTCCCTTGTGCAATATTTTCGAAACTTCGTCAAAGTTCTTTTTCTGTCAAATTCAATAGATGACCATCCAAATTGTTCGTTGGTATTGTGAAATGTTGCAATATTTACCTCAGTGAGTTCTGTGCATCAATACACACGATTTGCAGAAAAAAATCCGCCTTTGGCAACACTTTGTTTATTTGTTATTAAAACATGCATGTTCATACATATATTTGTCTCTATAATTTTTCCCAATATACAGGGCATTCTCTTGGCAGAAAGCGTTTCTTATTCCGTTTCGCTATTCCGTTATACGGTCGTAAACACAGGGTTGCGGGACTTTTTGGACACACTGTATAATGCAGCAACATAGAGGCACCATACGGAATAAATAAATTGTCTCTGAAGTGTTCCGCCCTACTTTTCCTCCAAACAATTGTGTTCATGCACTTAAGACAAAACTGTTTGGCAGCAAACGTTTGAAGTATTTAGTACTTATAACATCTCTTTCTGGTAATTTACAATTTATTACAGAAAACAACAAAATTGCGAGCGAAGCGAGCAAGAACATTTTCAGATATGAGTCATTCCATGCCAAATCAACACAGATATGTGCAATTTTTAACCTGACCATCTCCGATTTTCATGAAACTTGGGGAGTTGAAACTATGCATAGAACTTAGTAACTATGAAAATTTTTAGTCTCGTGCGTCTTGTAATTGTTAAATTATTCAATGTCAAAGTTTGCAGAAATTGCCTTTTTTGAGCCCGCTTAGCTATACTAAATGTGCTGTAACTCCGCCACTATTTTGCCTAGAAAGCTCAAATAAAGCTTATTGTACAGGAAATTGAATAAGCTTTCCAGTGATATATAACAAGGTTTGACGAATGTTTATCCAACATATATTTAACCAGCAAAAAATTATTACTGCATGCTTGTAACCATTTTCTCCTGTTCGAGGTGTTAAAAACAAAGCATTGGAATGCTCCTAACGTGTTAGGAACTCATCGAGATCACGCTGACATCTTGGGAGAGAAAGAAGTATACGCACCATTGCATTTGATTTTAATCAGCTACATTCACCAAATAGTTGAATAGTGAAGAATTTTGGGAAAAGTATCTCAAACAATTACGTGACACTTCCATTGAATGAAAAATTCTTCAGTGACGAGGCTAATTTTTATGTTCACGGTGAAATTAATAAAAATAATATGCAATACCTGTGATTTGCTCAGTCGAATGGTTATTGCTGGTAGGCTAATTAATTATGTGGTATAATGTATGGCGAACGGAAATGGTTGGTCCATATTCAACAACGGAACCTTAAATGGTGAGGGCTTCTTGGATTTGTTAAGTGAACAGGTTTCTTCACCCTTGCTTACGGGATATGGCACTTTTCGAGAGTTTTAAAACAGGACAGAGTGTGACCACACTATGTGGACATTTTCGCAATTTCTTCATGGTAATTTTCTAGGTAGATTGATGGGCACACGGGGATCTATTAAAAGGCCTGCACATTCCCCAGATCTAACATCTTAGGAGGACTTTTACCTTCAGAAACATTTGAAGAGAATGGTGCATACACTAAAAGTCCCTGATATTGACCATCTCAGAGAAGGCATAGTTGCTGCTTGCGATGTTGTTGCACATGCTACATTGCCAAATGTTCTATGCGAGTGTGAGAGACGTCAACGAGTGTGCTCACAGGAACATTGACAACATTATAATGTGCATATATCGTAAGTCAAAGATATGTGTATAACTTTTTGCTGGCGTAAGATACGTTGGAAAATCCTTCGTCACTTCATTTCTCGTGAAATTCTAGCCTCATTTGATATATCACATAACCCCCTTTCCTTTGAAATTTTTGCTTTGAATTCAATATGGCGGTCAACAATATGCCGGACCTGCGCTTGACACACACGGGTAGGGATCTCCCTGTGCCTAACCTATTTCTTTCATGACCAATTATACCCAGAATAACTCCTTTACATTTTGTAGGGGGGGTGTTAAGGGACTTTTGATTCTTCATAGTTCATGTAATGGGGCTTTTATCAGTCACATAGTTACACATATTATTTTGTATCTTCTAGTATGGAATGAGGGACCAAATATATTTTTTTCACGATTTTTGGTGGACATGTTTTGAGATATTCAAGGTCACGTGACAAAATTATATTTTTATCCAAAGGTAGGCTTGTTATATATCACTGGAAAGCTTGTTCAATTCCCTGTACAATAAGCTTTATTTGAGCCTCCTAGGCAAAATAGGGGCGGAGTTACAGCACATTTAGTTTAGCTAAGCGGGCTCAAAAAGGGCAATTTCTGCTAACTTTGACCTTGAATAATTTAACAATTGCAAGACGCACGAAACTAAAAATGTTTATAGTTACTAAGTTCCATGCATAGTTTCAACTCCCCAAATTTCATGAAAATCGGAGATGGTCAGGTCAAAGGCTGTGTTGATTTCGCATGGAATGTCACATATGGCATTCTTTTACAACTTTTTTCATCATTTTGGCGCCCAGAGCTAACTCCCGCCGCCTCCTAGCTACAGCTCTTAACTTGACAAGACTATAACAAAAACAGATATTGCGAAAGGAGCGAGCAAAAAAATTTTACGAAATGTATTTTTATTTGTATAAAACTTGATATCGAGGGATGGTAATTGCCCCTATGAGCCCCCTGCAGGTGCTCTTGGCCGTCTGGAAGAAATAATGCAAGAAAGACGTGAAAACAAATTCCATCTTGAGTATATTTTTGTCCTGCTGCTCTTAGATACCTACTAGTCTTCCTTTCTTTTACCCCAATGTTTGCCCCCCTTTCCCTCCATGAATTGATTTCCGTCCAAGTTTGTGGGGGGGGGGGAATACGAGTATAGTATCGTTTAAGAACGGCGATAAATTTCCTCTACACTAAATTTCTAGGTGAAAGTGTAATAATATAGGGACATAGACTTCTGGAAGGGGGGCAAGGATGGCCACACCTCCCCTTAGAAATCGAATGTCAACTTAAAAGTATATATTCCACACGTATAATTTGAATTCAGTCATAGTAATTTACATTAATGCAATAATTTCAAATTCAAGTTGCCTTTTTTAGGGTGCAACACTATTATCGGCGTAATATGCCCCATGGAAAAATACTTTGCTTGTCCCTCCGTGGGAAAAACTGCGGACGTCTATGATTAGGGGGGCAAGTGCCCCCCCTCGCCTCCTCCCCGTGCGCACGCCTATGCATGGATCATGTTTACAGTGCATTGTCGTAAAGTTGTAACACACTAAAAATTGATTTCCATTTGGGAAGTTGATCTCACAAATTTATATTTCTTGAAGAAGTGGCTGTACATAAAGTGCCATAATGTAGAGCCTCCCCGGTGGCGTAGTGGTTATGCCGTCGCCTTGTAAACAAGAGGTCCCGGGTTCGATGCCCGTATACGCACATAGTGGTTCTAATCTTAATAATGTAAACTGTAGGTCCAGTCCTGGTTAACCTATCTGTTATAACACCATTAAGCCTTGTTTCCATGATATGAAAAACTCAATATGCTGACCAATACAGAAATTAATTTTATTATAAAACATAAACTAAACGTTACGTTTAGTTTATGTTTTATAATAAAATTAATTTCTGTATTGGTCAGTATATTGAGTTTTTCAACCTATCTGTGAATAAAGTGGTCTTAAAATCAAAACTCAAACTTAATCATACAAGTATGTTAATGCGTTTCATATACAGTAAAACCTCGTTAATCCGGACTAATGGGGGGATAAGTTGACCGGTTTAAGGAAAGTCCGGATTAACTGAAATAACCTAAAAGAACAGTATAAAGTGCATTAAAACTCCGTTTATAGCAACAAAACACGTTCATTATGGTGTATTTAAAGGGTATAGGCCTAAGTACACTATACAGTACAGTACAAAGTCTGCGGGAGACAGAATTTCATCAGTGGCTGATTTCCTTTTCTTTTGGAAGTTCTCTTGTTGACTTCTAGCCACATTTAAAACCTTGCATTCTCTTTTTGCCTTTTGCCTGTCCGGCTTATCGGGCTCCGGATTAACGAGGGTTTACTGTATGTTTTTTTCGTGTGTGTTTATGTAGGCTATGTGCAGTTTTCTAGGTTCGAATATTGAAATTCTTGGCCGTTGGTGTAGATGGGAGGGTTGCTAGAGAGCCGACCAGCAGAACTGAGTACTGCGCAGTAAGAAGAGGGTAGTCATATCTTTTATCAGAGGAAACGCTGGAGTAGTTTTTCTTTCCCTAGTAAAGAAAATGTATACTTCTAGCTGTAACAATGAGCCAAAGGGAATATCGATTTCTTTCCTTAATATGTGCACTGATTTTTTCATATTTCAGTCCTCCAATCCATATAGAAAACAGGGTACGTACACTTTTTTAGACAGCTTTTATGACATTAAAATTATTACACTCAACACGCATTTGCATTTACAAAAAAAATATGCCAAATTAGGAATTGGGCATTTGAATTAAGCTGTGTGCCGAGCCACCCTTGACTTCGACTGATTTTTTGCTAAAATGTCATGTCCTGTGTATGTCAAATCGTAAGATGTTGCCTGTATAACGAACAAGCACAGAAAATATAGGAGAAAGAAGAAAACTGAGGGGCATTCCCACCGGTTAAGGAGACATTTGACTTCTGTAGTCAATACGAGCTGGCGCTTCGAGGTGACGACAGTGGCCTGCTAAGGGAGATTTCACACCGTGTCGCCTGAGGCATTTTCTGTCGCTACGGTGTGAAACGTTGCTGTTAGTTCGTTTGTTTCAAACGACATGATCTAAGTCACAAGGATGGAAAATTAGGGTTTTGTTAAGGTTAGGTGCAAAGGCAGGCGACAACTGTCAAGGTTAGGTGCAAAGGCAGGAGACAGCTGTCAAGGTTAGGTGCAATGGCAGGAGACAGCTGTTAAGGTTAGGTGCAATGGCAGGAGACAGCTGTTAAGGTTAGGTGCAAAGGCAGGAGACAGCTGTTAAGGTTAGGTGCAAAGGCAGGAGACAGCTGTTAAGGTTAGGTGCAAAGGCAGGAGACAGCTGTTAAGGTTAGGTGCAAAGGCAGGAGACAGCTGTTAAGGTTAGATGCAAAGGCAGGAGACAGCTGTTAAGGTTAGGTGCAAAGGCAGGAGACAGCTGTTAAGGTTAGGTGCAATGGCAGGAGACAGCACCCTAAAGGATAATATTCAAACCTGCAGGAAGATCACATCTAACTTCAGTCTCCAATACGAAATGATAAAAACGTCTGGTGAGTTGATATTAAAAAAATGTGTCCGAGATAAAGCGTGGCGTGTCCAGGATTTTTGTACGGGAGAGGGGTTAAGCATACTATTTTTGGTGGTCAGTCATTTTGCCATCTTTTCCTGTCTTTGACGTTCTTTTTATAAGGAATACTTGGTTAAATGCGGTTATGACCCCACCAACCCTCCCTTGGCACGTCACTGGAGATAAATGATTGTTTTAAGTCCACTTTATGCAGAGTATGGCTAATCGGAACTGGACCTACACTTTAAAGTGGGATCCGAACCACTATGTGCCCCCACCGGGTATCGAACCCGGGATGCCTTGATTACGACACAACCACTGCGCCATCGGGGAGGCCCTGAAGAATAATGAGTAAGCATTTGGTCATATTGGGAGACGAAACATTAGATGTGTTGGGAACGGAACCCAGCTGTATTCGAGAAGTCTTCCTTTGTCTCGTGCCGATACATGCCAAGACTGCTGTGACACAATTTTAAACGCTTGCGAATGCTTAGGCCCGAATATGAATAATTTGGCGGATTTCCGCTTTTACAAGAACTGTCGTAAGTATGTTACAGATTGGCTTGGCTGGCTTCTCCGAGATCATGTCGATCACAGTAATCTGCTGAGTAAAGCAGTCGAATTTTGATGATGATCGAAGGTTCTTGAGAAAGTTATCACCGCCTCGTGGATACGATCCTTGGACCTCTGGAAGATGGAGCACGTGCGCTAACCACTGCGCTACGCTGTATTTTACTCCCGAGTTGTTTTCCCTTGCTACTTGAGGATCACAGTAGGCAGCACGTGATAATAATGAACGGCTTTAGGATGACTGCAAGTCCATGAAAAAAAAGTTTTCGTTCCAGCGGGGATCCGATTGTTGGAACCAGCGGCGGCCGCTCATAAGGACGATACGGACGACGCACTGCCGTGTGTAACCACAACTGAACCAACATTACATTAACATTTATATATTAGCTTTTACATTGTCTGAATTGCAAATATTCCATTGCTTATACAGAAGGTCGATCCGCGTATATGTGTCCGATTTTGAACCGTCACCCCTGTGCACAGAATCTACCGATCCAAGCGGTTAAAAGCATGGGAGGACAGTTAGAGACTGTGGTATTGTGGCACTATCGCAAGTGTGTGTTGTGTGCATCATGGCTCCTAAGGTGAACCTTTTTTGGGAGGGCTTCATACTTGCACTTTTCCACGCCAAATATTCGGTGCCAAAAATTCAGAAACAGTGCAAAGAACATGGATGCACCTTGGGTTCGAAGACCATCAAGAACATAATCAAGCGGCATAAAAACCACGAGGTTCCAGCTGTTCAGTCACCCACCAGGGGGACGAGGAAGTGAGTGTGCACTGCAGTGATGCAACCCGTGTCTCGGAAGTTGCATCGAATGGCACTACAGGATAATCCCCTGACGAAACGTGTGATGGCCCCACGACTCCACGTGGCCCAGTCAACTGTGAACCACACCCTGTGTGAAAAATTAAACCTCCGGAAGGTTTTTAAAAGCCATGAACATTACCTCAGTGAGGCCTATCTGTGTAAGGTCTCATCACATACATGTCGTTCTACCCAGAACTTTCTGCAACAGATGGCGACAGATACCGGCATTCAAGCTATTCCATTTCACGATATACTGGTGAAGTCACCCGATGCGAGTCCCATGGATTTATGTGGGTTTGGTCTACTGAAACGGGCACTTTCCTCTCATAGTGTCACCACTCTCCGGGGGCCTGTGGAAAGCCTGTCAGAAGGACTGGCAGAGATTCCGTTTCCTGTACTTCCTCGTAGCCTCCTTCAATGCAAGTTACGGTGCAGGGCTATTGCCAAGACACACAGTGATCACACTGAGGCCAACCGATGGTGGTCCCATGGATTTTCATAAGGTAACTGCTAGTCCAAAATCGGACACATATACGCGGATCGACCTTCTGTAGATCGTTGGTTAGTCGATACTGTATTCATTCTTCCGCGACAATTGCACGCCACCGTGCGGGGGAATACGGAACTTCGAGAGAAATCTGGCGGGGCGCCGTCCTCCCACTTTACGAGACGAAGAGCATTCTCAGGTGCGGCCGCGAGGGGTAAGAGGCGAAGGAACTGGAGGAATAACATGCGCGGGATCTGTGGCTGGGAGGACGGAGGGTTTGTCGTCCGAAACTGGCCCTCTCTCCGGAGAACGGTGAACAATGAAGAGTTGGTAAAGAAAGCAATGAAGTTAACAGGAGATAGAAAATTACCAACAGTTGAAAAAAATTATTCTGCATTCCATAATCTTATTCACTTATGACATAAGAGTAGAGCAATGATTTACGCAATTTCCAACGAGGAAAGAAAATATAGGTAACTGAAAAAGTACAGCCTCTTGCTTGATATTTGTTATTTACCATCACATTCTGCTACTTTTCGGTAATCACGACGATGATATAATGAAATTGATGGAAGGGCACTCACAAATAACACACATACCCATGCCGGGATTCGAACCCAAGAGCCCTGGCTTTATAATGCGGTATGCTGGCAACAGAAGTCGGTTATAGATTCTTGTTACACGCAAAATTATCGAATGCATGCCTTGTACTTTTTCTGAGTTTAGTGGAAAGTACATTTGGATTACAATCATGTGGAGTACATTTCTTCTTCACATTACTGTTAAATAATGATTACAACGTGTAAAATATGATATTTGGAAAAACACGAACATATCAATTTCTTATTACGTTGGCTGTTATAAAAATCATCATACAAACTAACATTACTAGTAGAGTAAATTTGTGAGCTATTGCTACTCCACTTTGATTCACCAGGTGTTGGGTAATTTGATTTCGTTTCTACAGTACCAGTTGCGAAACCCAAGCTCGTCAGCATGTTGATTACGTAGATTGCATCGTGTACGCGTATTACATATTCTACATGTATACCATTGTTCCTCATGCGTAGAAGCGGATCCCTATTCCCATGTTAATGTATAGGAACAAACTCAAGGGCAGAGGAAATAGCAGATCTTCTGTTCTGTCCTTTCAAAATATTACAACGTGCACACGGAGCAGTCATTCGCCCCAAGGCATTTACAGTGTTCCTTAAGTAGAAATGTCCCATACCTTGCCAAATGGTCACAGCCATCAAACATTAAGGTAGTCTTTATCATTAGACATGTCTACGAATTGACCAACTGAAAATATTGCAGGAAGAGAAACTTTCCTCCCTCAGACCTCACACCCAAAAGGTGGAACAGGTCTCTGCACAAGATCCAGTTCGCCTTGCACCACCGCACATAACGAAAGGCAAATGCCTCCAGCAGTAAGCGTAGTTATAAGTTAATTACAGAGTGGTGTAGTGTCTTGCATGAATGACTGGCATTGGGACTGTCCAAAGATAGAATTTCCTGCAACGTTTGAAACTTTTTCAAGAACTTGGAACATTTTCTTATTACACTTCCAAGAGTGCTGTGAAAATAAAGCTTATGGAGAAGAGATGTCTGAAGTGAATGAACTCGTGGCGCGTTGGTTAGCGCACGTAGTCAGTATTCTAGAGGTCCAAGGAACAATCCCAGCCAGGAGTGGAAGAAATTTTCATGGACACGCTGTTTTTCATTTATTTTAATTTACAGGCTGAAGCCTGAAAACGGAAAATAAGGAAATCGTGGTGCAGTGGTTGCGCACTTGCTCCATGTTCAAGAGGTCCAAAGATCGATCCCCGTCGCAGCGGCATTAATATTTTTTTAACTGCATTATCAACTTCATATTTCGACTTCTTGATTGCTGCCGTACGTATGTTAGAGATTGACTGGCTTCTCCGAGGACTTGTCGATCACACTATTCTGCTGATTGAACCAGTCGAATTATGATGATGATGATTCAAGGTTCTTGAAAAAGTTCTCGCTTTTAAGTGGATTTGATCCTTGAGCCTCTTGAACATAGAGCACGTGCGCTAACCACTGCTCTACGATATATTTTACTTGTAACTTGGTTTTCCTTGCTACTTGATCATCACAGTAGTCAGCATATGGTAATAATAGAGTTGGACGGCTTTATGACGATTGCAAGTCCTTGAAAAAAGGTATCATTGTTGCGTGGATACGATCGTTGGAACTCTGTATCATGGACCAGTTGTTGGATAATACATTTTCGCTTCTACAGTACCAGTTGTGAAGCCCAAGCTCGTCAACATGTTGTATACGTTGATTGCATTGTGTACGCGTATTACATACTCTACTTGCATACTATTGTTCCTCATGCGTGGAAGCTGATCGATATTCCCACGAAAATGTATATTAACAAACTCAAGGGCAAGGGAAATAGCAGATTTTCTGCTCATTGCTTTCGAAAGATTACAACGTTTGAGACGGAGAAGTCATTCGCCCCAAGGCGCCTACAGCGTTCCTCAAGTAGCAATGTCCCTCCCATTCCTTGCCAAATGGTCACAGCCATCAAACATTAAGGTAGTCTTTATCATTAGACATGTCTACGAATTGACCAACTGAAAATATTGCAGGAAGGGAAACTTTCCTCCCTCAGACCTCACACCCAAAAGGTGGAACAGGTCTCTGCACAAGATCCAGTTCGCCTTGCACCACCTCACATAACGAAAGGCAAATGCCTCCAGCAGTAAGCGTAGTTATAAGTTAATTACAGAGTGGTGTAGTGTCTTGCATGAATGACTGGCATTGGGACTGTCCAAAGATAGAATTTCCTGCAACGTTTGAAACTTTTTCAAGAACTTGGACAATTTTCTTATTACACTTCCCAGACTGCTGTGAAAATAAAGCTTATGGACAAGAAATGTCTTAAGTGAATGATCTCGTGGCACGTTGGTTAGCACTTTGTCAGTATTCTAGAGGTCCAAGATCGATCCCAACCGGGAGTGGAAGTAATTTTCAAGGACACGCCGCTTTTCTTTTATTTTCATTTCTACGCTGACGCCTGAAAACGGAAAATAAGGACATCGTGGTGCAGTGGTTGCGCACTTGCTCTATGTTCAAGAGGTCCAAAGATCGATCCCCATCGCAACGGCAATAATTTTTTTTAATTGCGTTATTACTTCATATTTTGACTTCTTGATTGCTGCCGTACCTATGTTAGAAATTGGCTGGCTTCTCCGAGGACTTGTCGATCACAGTATTCTATTGATTGAACCAGTCGAATTTTGATGATGATTCAAGGTTCTTGAAAAAAATCTCGCCTCTAATTGGATTCGATTCTTGAAACCTCTGGAAGATCGAGCACGTGCTCTAACCATTGCGCTACGCTGCTTTTTACAAGAGTCAACATGTGGTAATAATAGAGTTGGGCGGATTTAGGATGACTGCAAGTCCTTGAAAAAAGATATCGTTGCTGCGTGGATCCGATCTTTGGAACTCTGTATCATGGACCAGTTGTTGGATAAAACATTTTTGCTTCTGCAGTACCAGTCGTGAAGCCCAAGCTCGTCAACATGTTGTTTACGTAGATTGCATCGTGTACTCGTATTACATACTCTCCTTGCATACTACTGTTCCCCATGCATAGAAGCAGATTGCTATTCCCACGAAAATGTATAGGAACAAACTCAAGAACAGAGGAAATAGCAGATTTTCTGCTCATTCCTTTCGATAGATTAAAACGTGCACAGGGAGCAGTCATTCGCCTCAAGACGCCTACAGTGTTCCTCAAGTAGCAATGTCCCATACCTTGCCAAATGGCCACAGCCATCAAACATTAAGGCAGTCTTCATCGCTAGACATGTCTACTAATTGACTTGCTGAAAATATTGCAGGTAGAGAAACTTTCCTCCCTCAGACCTTGCAGCCAAAGGGTGGAAAAGGTCTCTGCACAAGATCCAGTTCGCCTTGCACCACCTCACATAACGTAGGTCAAATGCCTCCAGCAGTAAGCGAAGGTTTAGTGAATTACAGAGTGGTGTAGTGTTTTGCATAAAAGACTGGCATTGGGACTGTCCAAGGATCGAATTTCCTGCAACGTTAGAAACTTTTTCAAGAACTTGTATCACTTTCTTATTGCACTTTCCAGACTGCTGTGAATAAAGATTCTGGGGAAGAAATGTCTGAAGTGAATGATCTCGTGGCACGATGGTATGCGCACTTGTTTGTTACACTTGTGTTTGAAATATTCCATTCATGCATGACAAAAAGAATTACAATTCCTTCAGGAATAAGTGAAAGTGTTCCAGATACAAATGGAATGCTTACTCAACATTTTATTTTATTTTCAAAATGCAATGATACAAACGAGATATTTTAAAAAAATATTTTTTCAGCAAAAAACAAAAAAATTAAATAACTGGCAGTTGCACAAAGATTTTATTTTCTAAATGTGCAATGATACAAACATTTTTTGTTGTTAATTTTCACAGCAACAAAATTATACTGTCAATCCATTACACCAAGTATAAATGTAGTGTTTGCAGCAACAGAAATTACACTACATGTTGCAATTATGAATATTGAGGTTAAGAATTGTCCAGTGATTATTATGATCTTAAATTTATGGTATAGCTCCATATTCGGGCATTGATAATAAACAGAGCTTAGATTTATTCCAAATACTACTTTGTTCCTGTGAATAAATTTACAGGATTTGAGAACAAAAGTATATTCCAGGGTACTATGTGGTGGCGATTAGGAGGGGGCGAGGGGGTCAACTGCCCCCTTAAGGTTTGACTGGACCTTTGGCAGCCGTAAGTGCGCTTCTTTCTAATTTTCCTCTCCATTCAAAAAACCTATTTGTTATTCCAAAATATGAAAAATTACATACGCTTAGAATTCCTTCTACAACAGTGACGTGAATTTTCGTGTAGTTTGCTTTCACTGTTAGCTATCTAGATATTATCAATAATTTGATAGACTTACGTAATTTGCGAAACTTTTGAAAATAACTAGATTAAAGCAAAAGCAAACTACGTACATGAAAATTCACTCAGTCCAGTGCTGGCCGGCTGCCTGGCTTCAAACAAGGATTCATGTCAGGATATAAAGCAAGGGTGAGTTTAATCACAACAAATGCTACCCTATTTCACCACATAATTGTAGCTGATTTTTTCTTTTTAAAAGTACGGTGTGACCATTACTGTGCCAGTATTGCCAGTACTTAATATGTAAACTCTGGGTTTCTACACACCTGGAAATCTCAGGGAATTTGAAAAAAGTAAAATTCTCAGGGAATGAGTCGCAATGAAGTACATCTGAAGGACTAGAATGTCCTCCTTTCAGTTGATGATAACAATTACAATAGACACCAATAGTTACAACTTCCGTAATTTGCTTTACATAAGCTGCTTTGAAGACATAGTCTTTAAATACATGCATACTTTGCATTACATATTAATTACTATTGTATCCATCTATCTTTCTGTTTTTTCTCAAAAATGTGAAAATATTTGTTATACGAGGGTTGGGGAGTAAGTCATGGCAACTTAGTAATAATTCGACAATCGAAGGATGTATTAAAAATTTGTTATGTACAACTGAAAGAGTATCCATTATGCACACTCAGAGGCCGGCCTGACCGTTCCATGTCGCTGGTTGATTGGCGTCCTCTCTGAAACGCTGCTACCCATCTTGCGACAGTTCAATATGGCAGAGCGTTATTCCCTAACGCTTCTACCAATTCTTGATGACACTAACTTGCATTTCTCCCCCGGAGAATGGCCATTTTGATGTAAGATCTCTGTTCCAATCTGGCACTTCAAACTCAACTGTTTTCCCAGCGCCCCGTGCTCATCCAGTACAACACACACAGCCATCTCTTGACCAGCGGGTAAAGTACTGGTGTCAGGCTTTCTCCCGCAGTCTCCATTTTCTGTCCACCTTTGCATATAATTAAAATATTACTGGGTTGCCATAACCCTCGTATATATGATACAATTGAAATGTTATGTTACGTGCTGTAATACAGTTTGAAAAGGTTTTAAACTCGCACAGATTTCTGCAACCTTAGTCATATTCACACAGGGATGCCATTTTATTCTTACGTTAATTTTGTTATTATTATCAGAAAGTGAACTGATATGAAACTATTTCGAATACTGATAATTTACTGATTCAGATAACCAAAAATCAACTGGGCCAATAAAAAACTGCAAATGGTTCTTTCACCTCCTCAATTAGTGTGTGTAATAAAGTGATTTGTTGGTTTACTCTTTAATAAAGAACTGTGTATTTAGACATTTACTTTACAAAGCCATGACATTCGAATTGTATTTTGAGAATAATAACAAAATTTCTAAATATATTAGATTGGTAAAATAGTCACTAATATTACTGATGCTCTAATAATCATGGCCTAGGCATTCTTTGTGAGTGTCCATTCATCAATTTCATCCTCATCATCGTGATTAGTAGTGTTGCCCACGGGACGAGATGGGACAGGCTTTTAAAAATTCGAGACGAGACGAGATTGATCATGTGTCTCGAGACAAACGTATATTTTCGAGACGAGACAGCATTTCACAGCATTTCCACGAGACGAGACAGGCCAAAGTCTCGTCTCGTGGGCAACACTAGTGATTAGCAAAAAGTAGCAGAAAGGCGATGCTAAATAATAATAATTGTAATCAAATGAAATAATAGTAAGGCAAAGAGGTTTTCTTGGGATATGAACCAGGTGATTTCTGAATAGGCTTTGCAGAGCTCACGTCGCTCTCATCTTCAGGGATTGAAGAGCAAAGATGTATCAGGGTAAGGTCTTATGTATTTGGTGTCGGAAGGCTCTGGTGGTGGCTGGCTTCCAGTCGGTTATCGCTAACCAGGCTGGGTCCAATCCCATGTTGCTGTTGAGGTTATCCTTTTCCCCGTGGATGGCTATTGCTTCTCGATGATTCGGTACCAATAATTGGATGACTTATTATGATCTTGGTAGTTGTGAAGTCAATTCTATGTCCCTCCTGGATGGAATGTTCTGCTAACCATGATATTTTGGGATGTGCCTCCACCGGGTATCGAACCCGGGACCCCTTGATTACAAGGCGACGACGCTACCACTGCGCCATCGGGGAGGCCATGTACTCTTGTGATAACAACAAATGTGTGTTCTGGAAAGTGTCTTGCAAGAAAGAAATAGTTGTAGCTTATTCTCGATTTCTTTAATGCAATATAAGTCACAGAAAGTGTCGCCATAAAGTGGGAGACTGGATATCACCACTGAAGTTTTCAGGTTTGTGTCTTCGTGTTTGTTTAAATCCACTTTATGCACAGGAAGGTTAATCAGGACTGGACCTACAGTTAAAGTGGGATCTGAAACTGTTTGTGTGTGTCCCTTTACTCATTGTCGTGATTATCCAAAAGTGGCAAAAAAGAGACATAAAATAACAAAAAATCATGATTGCAAGGCCCTCTACCATGTGCAATGTTTGCTGTATGCTCACAACTAATGCTATTACTGGATGGGACCTACTATAATCAGCATGGATAAAATGCCTCTGGATAATAACGGGTTCTATCCAGCTTGTCGGAGGGTGGGAGCTTATTTTATTTCTTGTCAAAGCAAAAGTCATTACTGACTTGGGAAATTTTTTCGGGGCTAGCTCAGGCCAATAAACACCTGAGGTCACTTGTGTTTCAAATATTCCATTCATGGTCGACAAAAATAATTACAATTCCTTCAGGAATAAGTGAAAGTGTTCCAGAAAAAAAAAGCAATGCTTACTCAAAATTTTATTTTATTTTCACAATGGAATGATACAAACAAGAATTTTTTAAAAATATTTTTTTACAGCAAAAAAAAAAAAAATAACTGGCAGTTGCACAAATATTTTATTTTATAAATGCAATGATACAAGGGACAATCCATGTCAAGTGGTCCAGGATATGAGAAAATCATATCTCGACAAGGATTGGACCACTTGACATGGATTGTCCCACAAACATTTTTTGATGTAAATTTTTACAGCAAAAGAATTATACTGTGAATCCATTAAAACAGTCAATTGTGCACAAAGCATAAATGTAGCTTGCACATGATCCTTCTGTGAAACATTTACCTGAAAAAAATATATTACTTGCTTTCTACACAATACCTCATTGATTTTCATTATATTGAAGCAATGTGAACCATAGCACTACAGTAGGTTTTTGAAAAAAAAAATGATATACTCAAGGAAAAGACCATGCACACTGGAATTACTGTACTTGCAAACATTGCACAAATGTTCAAATACAATAATTGACCAATAACTTGAGCCTGGAAAAGTCACTGGATTTTGTTTCTCTGAATAATTTGATGTTGTAATTCAACATCATGCCCTTCATTTTTTTTTGTCAAATATTAGGTTCAGAATAGGAAATAAAAGTTTTTCAATGAGCATGGGAACTTGCAATTACATAACACTTTACCAAGATAATGATGCTGTTAGGAGATACTATTTGCCAATTTTCCACTAAAAATTTACTAGCCTGTTAAACTTTTCTTGTTCAATGAAGCAATTTTATACTCTTTAACTAATGACATGTCAGAGGCACTTTGATTTCTTGCTATTCTTATACCTTCAATGCACGAATAGCAATAAATAAAACATTTTAATTTGTTAATGGTACGGGCAGAAATATTTATTTGCAACATGGAACAAACCAAAGATCATAAGCTTGTTGCTTTGCCCAAATGGAGAATTTCAGGACAAGTTGATCGACTTCACAGCAACACCTATTATCTTGGTGAATAAGCCAGTGGCACAGCCACAGCCCCCCCCCCAAAAAAAAAAAAATTGGTCGGAAATGAGTCCTAGGGGGGCATACACTGACGGCCAAGTGTACCTGCAGGGGGCAATTACCGCCCACAACTTAAAATTTTATGCAAATGAAAATACTTTTCGTAAATTTTTCTTGATCGCTTCGCTCGCGTTTCTTAATTTTCTTCGTCTTATCAAGTTCAGAACCTTAGCTAGGGGACAGCACAAGACGGCCCTGGGTGCCGAACGATCTAAATGAAAATAAGTTATAAAATTGATTGATTGATTTGTGTTTTTTAAGTCTACTTTATGCACAGAAAGGCTAATTGAGAGGGGCCTATAACTTAAAGTGGGTTCCGAACCACTATGTGCCTCCACTGGGTATCGAACCCGAGACCCCTTGATCACAAGGCGACGATGTTACCACTACACCATCGGGGAGGTACAAAAGTTGTAAATCATATAGATGCCATGGCGTTCCGTGGAATTATTTGCGCCACATGAAATTATTTGCACCCTATTAAATTAATATTGATTTCAGCCTGAAAAAAATTTGGATCCAAAAAATTATTTTTTCTCGCTTCACTCGCAATTTTTGTTTGTTCGCTGTAATGCATTGTAAATCACCAGACAGAGAAATAAGACTTGTCTTAATTGATTTTGTTTTAAATGATTTATATAATTGTCTTGAGGAAAGGGAGCGTGCACATTTGAGAGAAAATTTATGAAATTTTTGCTGTTGGTTTATTGTGAGATGGATGAATTGGTTGTGTAATGTATTTAAATAATATATGCAGTATATAATATTTATTAAAGAAACTTTGAATATGTACACAATTTAGTGTCCACGTCACTCAACGTTGCATATACGTGAAACAATATTGTGCACGAAAGTTATGTTAATGTAAAAAAGAATTATATTCGGAATGCATTTATCAAGCATTTTCTGTCTTTCAAAAATAATTTATGTGCTTGTTTTCCGTTATTAATGTGAAATTGAATGTGTTAAAATAATAATTCAAATCGTTTGTACGAACACAAATGCTTTAGCACAAACTTCTACTAGCTTTTTGCGCAATTTATGAGTATAATAACGTCTTTGATACTACCATTACTAATATTAATAATAATGTTGATCCTGGGTTCGAATCCTGGCTTGGGCATGGATGTTTGCGAGTATCCATTCATCATTTTCATCATGCCATCACTCATCCCCATCTTCGAAAATTAGCCAAAACTGGCACAAGAAGCAAAGTAAAATAAAGCAAATCAATAATAACAATAATAATGGTTATAACAACATTATTAGTAAAATATTATTATTATTTTTTTAAACATTATTATTATTCCAATTATTATTATTATTATTGGTACGATTATCCTGGTACTTGCCCCCTAGACAAAAATTCGTTGTTGCGCCTCTGGAATAAGCTCATGTATATGAATACGTAAAGGAAGGTTTTAAACAGTTGTACACATGGTTCATTCCGAAGTGCATTGAAGGTGAAAGCCTAGATCTAATTTGCAATTTTTTAAATCAACATACCAGTT
The DNA here is from genome assembly GCF_977018435.1 of Lepisma saccharinum. NCBI lineage: Eukaryota > Metazoa > Arthropoda > Insecta > Zygentoma > Lepismatidae > Lepisma > Lepisma saccharinum. The sequence goes on from NC_139243.1 coordinate 10,639,061, forward strand.
CATGTAATATAAGCATTATTCACATTTTTAGCCAATAAAGTGCTCGGAAGACTTATTTCTGCCCATCTGATAAGGGAAAACCAGGCAAAAATGTATTTTGAACACCTAATGAATGTTTTATAAGCAGGGAACAGATTTATGTGTATTTACATATCTTCGAATGATTCTAAAAATCAATATTATTTTTGAGAATTGCAACATGTAATCACAAAAATTATTTGTACATATCATTTCCATACTTATGCTCAGGAGCAGCTAAAGTTAAAATTTTCACCTGGGCAACAAAGATTTTTCGTACCCCTAATTTTCCACCTTCCTCCAATGAATAAAAAAGGCCAGGTGATCCTTTTTCATGCTGTTACTACATTTTCCCTTCTTTTGTAAAATATCAAAAGTTTGCTGTTTTCCTGTACTCTGTTTATTTTAAATCTTGACTATAGACAATGCAAGCTGAAGCATTTGAGGTGAAATCCATTGATTTTTTAAAAATATATATATACTCCCATTACATCATGCGATAATGAACTCGATTTGGACAACAGAAGGAGATGTGCATATCAGCACTTTAAAAGAAAGTTTGGTAATCCTTTTTTTCGGTACTAAAAAAATAAAACACATTTTACATTACAATCAAAATCAATGCCCTTTATGCTAAGCAATCAGCAAGTCCATGTTTTGATTAAAATTACATATATCTATTTCCTGTTTATAAGAAAGCATTGTGTTATATTAAAACAGGAATTTGGGGTGTTGCTGCTTTCCAAAATACAATATTCAGAGTCTATTCATATTTCACTTGTGAAAAATGGAGGGCATGACCTTGAAATTCAACTTTTTCTACAGTAGAGCCCTTTTGGAACATACTGCGACTCAGGTAATGCTCAAAGATACATGTTTTGAGTGCTACACAGGCCTTGAGGCATCCTATTACTATATACTCAAATTTAATGTGATGGAGGAAATTTTCACCGTAAAAAGATAACAGCTTTTACAGTCGGATAAAAAAGTTAATTAGCATGAAGTTTGCAGTTCTTGCCACAACAATAGAAGGTACTATTTTGAACCCTATCGTTCCAGAGTTTCTTATGTGGAGAACCCAACAAACTTCAAATTTTGTACCAAAGCATCTCATTTTTTTTACTTTCATCTTCTTCTATTTGATAAATATTTTTTCTCATATATACAGGGTGTCTCAAAAGTAATAGCGCAAACTGACAGGTGAAAGTACACGATAATAGAAGCAAAAAAATCTCAGTTAACATGGGTCTGCAAACGAGCCGTTTTCGAGATAATTGCGAAAGTGTGATTACAAGCCGCCACTGACTTAATTGTTTGTAAACGTCATCCTAGTTGGTAAAATGCTAATAATGTGTGCGAACGTGTGGGTACAAGAAATGTTGTTTGATTGCAATGCCACCTCTCGGAAATGTTCTGTTTTGTAAACAAAGAGCAAGCCTTGAACCGCGCAAGGAAAAAAGCACTGTGTTTACAAAATGCAATCAATGACGGCTTGTAACCCCACATTCGCACACATTATTAGCATTTTACAAACTAGGATGACGTTTACAAACAATTAAGTCAGTGGCGGCTTGTAATCACACTTTCGCAATTATCTCGAAAACGGCTCATTTGCAGACCCATGTTTACCGACACTTTTTTTTGCTTCTATTATCGTGTACTTTCACCTGTGTCAGTTTCCGCTATTACTTATGAGACACCCTGGATACATATTTTAAACAACCTTAGCAGTTATTGGTTAATCTACGAGGGTATATCAAAAAGTAATTGAGTCAATTTTTTACAGCCAAACGGATATGTATTCACAAAAACTGAAATATACATTGAAGGTTGAACATTACTCTACTTTTCCACATAACATCCATTAACATTTACCCCACTGTGATACCAATTTTTGGATACCCATATGGTAGAAATCGCTCTGCTGGACACGTAACCAACAACACACAGCTGTTACAGCTGAAGTATTTGCTGGCAAGGCCCTTCAGTGGGCTGAACAGGTGAAAGTCTGACATGGCCAGGTATGGACTGTATGCTGGATGCTTGAGAATTTCCCAATGCCAAGAACTGACTTTTTACGTCACATCGCGACGAACATTGTCATGGAGAATGAAGACCTCCTCCCGAGATTTTGTTGGACATTTACGGCACAGAGCAGCTCATAGATGATCCAGTTTTGCACAATATGCAGCAGCATTTACAATTGCTCCTTTTACCCCAAAATCAGCAGTAATGACACCCTGGAAACCCAGAAAACTGTAAGCAAAACCTTTCCTGCAGACGGGGTTGTCCTGAATTTTTTGGATGGGAGAGAGTGTGTTTCCATACCATACTCTGTTGCTTTCGTTCAGAGGTGTAATGAAAAACTCACAATTCATCCCCAGTTACAATGCGTTTCCAGCCCTATGCTACCGGAGCAAATGCTCAAGACTGTATCCCACACGGTCCTCCAATGCTGTGGTGTGAGCTGTCTGGGGACTCATCTCGCCGACACTTTGCTATACGCAAGTTCTTCATGGATGATGGTGTATGCACTGCCATATGAAATGCCCACTGTTCTTTGGATTGTTGACCGCCGATCCTCCTGAATCAATGCCTCCAGAGCGTCAACATTGCTGTGTGGGATGTGCAAGGCTGTCCAGAACGGGGTTCATTGAAGACATTTACACGCTCTGCTTTGAACTTTGCACACCAGTTGTGAATGTCATGCATGTGTCACCATACACTGCACACAACTCACGATAGATTTCACGTGGTGTGTGTCCCTTTGACCACAGAATCATGATCCGCAGCTCAACTGTGTCGAACATATCAAGTGTAGCTGCCATTTTGAAACAACTGCCTCTCGGCGTGTGCAAGGTGCACACACCTGCCATCTCGTGGAAAGGTGGTGAAATACATGTACTTCCAAATGTATATTTCAGGTTGGCTGTAAAAAAATTCCTCAATTACTTTTTGATATACCCTCATAGAACAGTGCATTTCTAGTATAATAGTGCTGCTCAATACATTTTAGACCTTCAGATGAAAAGCTTTAGCACAAGACAATTCCTTCCAGGTAATTTCAGCCCACACATTTTAACGATTTCACGGCTTTAGTCGGTATCATTTCATCTACTTCTTACAATAACTTAACAAATCAGTTGGAAGGGAAATCTGACAAGTCAGCACAAAGTTTAAGCTACGCAAGTGGTAGCAGTAAAGCTGCAAGGTGTTGCACATGATTCATTCTTGTAGTTTGCTGTGCAAAAGCAGAGCAAATAGTAAATTGTGCTTCATGTGTAATGGATATTGAGCGGGGAAGGAAATTAAACTTGGTATATTTTCTCATGCAAAAGTTTTTGTGTTACTTTGTAAAATAAAATTCATGTGTATTTCGTCACAGGGGATGCCACTTGTTACAGGAATCTCAACAATTCAATGTCCCTACATATGGCTTTCACAGATTACATTTTATGGTTCTCTTCAAAATATATCGAGATTGGCACTATATTGAATCCAATATGGTGCTGAATGGAGCTATTTACTATAAAACAAAGGCTTACTAGATTTGCATATTTCGAACATTTCAGTAGAACTGCAGGAGGATCTAGTGGTGGAAGATACAAGCTAGCAGAGTTTTGTCTCATCTTTTCCAATCAGGAGCTTTCTGGCAATGCAGCACAACCTGAAATATACAGAAAGCTTTTACTAACTGTATTTATTCAGGATGGGACAGACTGATTGGTATCCGACACATTGCTAAAATGAATGCAATTTTGTTACTATTTTTATGAACATTAATTTTTGTAAATAAATGTCAAAATATACAATATTGTGGAGTTTGTTGATTTTTTTAAAAATCAGTTTATCACTGGATGTGATATTCTGACCACCTCATCTCAAGTGCAGGTAGGAGAAAATGAAAGTATCTCTCCGGCACACAAAATAATATATAGTAATAATTAGGACTAGGATTTTTATTACTTGGCATATTTTTTGGCGTAAGGATGATGTGTTCCCTAAACATATAGAAATTCATATTATGAAGAAACTAATCAAATTAAGGTGCATTTTAAGAGCATATTTTGGCATATTTGGCCATTTTTGCATGATATAGCATATTTTGATGGAGTTTCGGTCATATTCAGCATATTCTTGCATTTTCAAGAAATATACAGCCACGTTTACTAGAGTTTTTTGTTGTTTTTTTGACTGCAGCAAAATCTTTTTCATTTTTATTTGAAAATTTAGAGAAGGTATTCATTGTGCATTGCAACTCAGGGCTCATAAAGTGAACTAAAAATAGTACGTTAGTACATATGTGAAAATAACTCAGCATTTAGATATTGATGTTTGATTTTGATTTGTTGTTTTAAGTCCACTTTATGCACAGTATGGCTAATCGGGACTGGACCTACAGTTTAAAGTGGGATCCGAACCACTTGTGCCTCCACCGAGTATCGAACCCGGGACCCCTTGATTACAAGGGGAAGATGCTACCACTGCGCCATCAGGTAGGACTATATTGATGTTTGAAACAGTTCAGTATTAAGGGCATATTTTTCAAATTATAGTGCATATTTTGTAAAATTTTAGGTCATAAGAGCATATTTTATTTTGCACATTTGCACATGGACAATTGGAAATCAAATTAGAACTGTAAATCAAATCGGGGTATCGAGCCGGCCAGGGAATCGAGCCGTGTCGGCCAATCCATTTCTTTGGGTAATTTTCATCCAGCCACATTCGCACGCCCAGGCAGAAGTATGGATGGGCGTAATCAACAATCATTTGATCGAGACATTTTTCCTGCCCCAAATCTTAAAAGGCATCACTTATGAACATTTCTTGAGGAACGGGATGGCAATGTTGTTGGAGGATGTGCCTCTAGCTACAAGACGTGACATGATATATCAGCATGATGACTGCCCAGCTCGATCCCCCGATCGATTTGAAGACTTGCGACTTTTACATTTGGAGCCACATGACAAGACACCGGTAAACTCGCAAGAAGAGCTCAGGGAGAGGATCTTAACAGCTGATCAACACATCAAGGACACCATCACATCACGAGTTACGAGAACAAATGTCCGTAAAAACCTGCGTGCCCAAATTCATAACGGAGGTGCCCACTATGAGCAAGACATATTATGTTCTTTAATTGTATTGTTCATTGATTCCATTCACATGAAGATGAATGAAGTATTATTTCTTGTATACAAATGTGAATCAGCAACATTTATACCTTGTTGGATAGCAGATGTCACAAGGAAGTAATTTAAGTAATCTGTACGCTTCGTGTCATACCATCTTTGTTATTAATACGTTGCCAAGTAAACTAAGAGTGCATTTTTTTATCATCACTTGTAAGTTTAGACCCACCCGTTACTTACATGTGATTGTTATTTGGGAAAAACTTTTTTTTCAACGAACCACTTATTTGTTAGCTATCAGAGAACGCTGAAATAAGTTCCATACAATGAGCAGTTTTTTCTCAATTAATCTTTTTATGTGGAAAATTGTCATTTTTTAAAAAAAATTGAAATTCGATTATCTTGAAAACTACTAATTTTCGGACGGGGTATCATATGGTCAAATTTATTGCAAACTGTCTCTACTTTAACCCCTTTCAGGGAATACATCTAATTACCAGTCACCCTGTATATATATATATATATATATATATATATATATAGACACACACATGTACACGTAAATGTATGTGTGAATGTTTAATGGTGCAAGAAGAAAAATATTTGACATGAAGTAATAACAAGTTCTTACATTGACATTAATCTATTATGGGATGTATTTTATTCATGTGTGCTTCTAGATTCAAACTGTTTACATAGAAGAAAGTCCATTGCTTTGCTTTTAAGAACATGCAGTGTTGATTGGTTAGTTATTGTTGTGGGCAATTTATTCCACGTTGAAACTGCATTTACTGAGACTGATGATTTGAAGGAGGTGGTACTGCAATGACATGTAAAAAGTTTGTTATGCCCTCGCGTGAAGTGTGAGTGTATTTGAGTGCCTACTTAAGAGAGTTTTCTAAATAGATAATCTAGTTTACTTACTTTCAAAATTTTGTTTATGAAGGTGATATAGTGCAGATGCCTTCTTCTGTCCATTGTTAATATTTTCTTTGTGTTCAAATGAGGCAGGATATGTTCATGTTTTCTTATGTTCAATGCAAATCGTATACAGGAATTTTCCATCACCTGAATTTTCCATTTATCTCTGGCTGAACCCCCAGGGCCATAAACTACATCACAGTAATCAAAGAGTGACCACAAGAAGAGCTTCAGTTTAACTTTTTCTGCTAGATAATTTCGAGACCTATATAAATTTCTGAGAATGTAGAATGGTTTTCTACAGTCCATTGATGTGTTCTGTCCAAGTAAGAGACCTATTAATCCCCGAACCCAGGTTTTTACATGTTGTTTTAAGCGGTATGCATGTCCCACGTATTTTCAGGACCATGTCATTCGTAATTGATTGTCTGCTCCCCAGTAACATGTGTGTGTGAATTTGTTGGGATTTAATATGAGTCCATTGGAATCACACCAGGTGGAGATTCTTTCGAATTCATCATTGATGACCTTAGCATCACGTCTGTTATTGGTGTAGTAGGTAGGTATATATGTGTGTCATCAGCACAGAAGTGATATGAACATGTTTGTATTGCTTTTGATAAGACTGTCATAATTTTGTATGTACCCATTGCTTGCATTGTAGAATTATTTTCCTGTAGTTTACTGTTATCACAAGCATAAGAAAAACAGTTTTTCTTTGTGACGTTTCAGGACAACATTATGTTGGTGTAATAAAAGAACACGTACAGTTTATTCCGAGAAGTTTTATTGTGCTTCTCACTCGGACGAACACAAGTGCTACAAAAAAAATATTCGAGAACCAAAACAGTAGAACATCGATAGTGCAGCTTTGCACAGACTACAACCTATGTAGTATATTAACTCTTGATCTCTCGTTTATACACTTTATATGTTTATTGACAAAAACACCTTACATATAACCCCCCTTTTTTTCAATTAATAATAAAGTGTGTATCATCATAATTACTCACTCATCATATTCATTAAGTTACAATTCCTTCTTAACTTTATACCTGTTTGTGGTTTTGTTAATGTATCTGCAATCATGTCGTCTGAAGCACAGTACTTAAATGTTACTTCACCTTTATAATACAGATCACGAACAAAATGATATTTTACATCAATATGTTTAGTTCTCAAACTAACCCTTTCATTTTTAATTAGTTTGATACAACTTTGATTATCTTCATTTATGATAATTGGATAATCACATTTTTTATCCATATCATTTAACACATATTTTATCCATTTTGCTTCCTTACATGCTTCTGCAATTGCCACATACTCAGCTTCAGTGGAAGATAATGAAACATAAGATTGTTTTCTACAAGCCCAGCTTATCATACCTCCCTTATACATAAATACATAACCACTGTTTGATTTTCTAGTTGACACATCCCCAGCCCAATCAGCATCTGCGTAACCTAACAAATAATCATTTTCAAATTCAAATTTGTTTCCTAATTTTAACTTATATGATTGAGTTCCCTTTAAATAACGAAAAATTCTTTTAACTTCAATCCAATCAGCTTTAGTAGGACAACTGACCTTCTGACTCAAAATTGACACACTTGCCGATATGTCTGGTCTAGTATTTATACTTATGTACAATAATGCTCCAATAGCTTGTCTGTATTGCTCATTACTTGGTAATGGTTCAGAAGTTTCTGCATATTTAATGTATCCAGGATCCATTGGAATTTTTGATGACTTTGCATCTTCCAATCCAAATTGTTTGATTAACTTTCCTATGTAATTACTTTGATGAAGAGCAAAAATTCCATCCTTACTTCTCTCAACTTGAATTCCCAGATAACAATTAATATCACCAAGACAATTAATCTGAAATTTCTTTGACATTAACACTGCTACATCATTAATTAAATCAACATTTGTACATGCAATCACAAGATCATCTACATACATTAGAATATAGATCATACTCCCATCAACTGATTTTGTATAAAGACACGGATCTGCCTCACCTCTTTTGAAATTATTGTTAACCAAAAATTCATCAATTTTATTATACCATGATCTTGCGGCTTGTTTTAACCCATATATGCTTTTCTTCAATCTGCATACATATTCTTCTTTTCCAGGTTGATGATATCCCTCAGGTTGTTTCATGTATATTTCTTCATCTAAATCACCATACAAAAATGCTGTCTTTACATCAAAATGCTTGACTGCCATATTCATTTGTCCTGCAACTGTTAAAAGAACTCTGAATGTTGCTTGTTTTCCAACTGGTGCAAACACTTGATCGTAATCATCACCATAGATTTGTGAATATCCTTGAGCAACTAGTCTGGCTTTGTAACGAGTAACTTTTCCTTGTGCATCTTCTTTAATGGTATACACCCATTTACTACCAATTACGTTTCTTCCATTTACTGGTTGAACTAGTTCCCAAGTTTTATTTTCTTTTAATGAGTTCATTTCTTCATTCATTGCCGTCTCCCATTTATTATTATCAGGTCCTGTAACTGCCTCTTCAAAAGATGTTGGTAACTTTCTTTCCACAATGACCTTTTGTAGATATCTAGCTGGTAATTGTCCTTTTGTTGTACGAGTAGATTTTCTGATAACATCTGGTGTCCTTTTCTTTACTTTGATATCTGTATGTTCATCAGTTTTTGAATCACAAATTAGTTCTGAATCACTCTTCACTTCCTTTTTACCAAAATGTGAATGCATTTCTGGTTCCTCTCCAAGAATGTCCACGGATAATTCACAATCAGTATTATGATTAGATTCAGATTTTTGGATAGGTTTCAAAGTTGAAATTACATGACTTGAGTTTTCAATAAATTTACAGTCTCTGCTTATGTAAATCTTATCAGATGTCATATCTAGTAACCTATATCCTTTATATCCTTCATATCCAACTAAGACAAGTTTCTTTCCTTTAACGTCCATCTTGTGTCGATGACTTAGAATCATAGCATATCCAACACTGCCAAACACTTTCACATGACCGATGTATGGTTGCTTTCCGTACCATTTTTCATATGGAGTAGTCTCCAATATCTTTGTGGGTAACCTGTTCTGTAAGTAATTTGCTGTATTTATAGCTTCACCCCAGTACTTCTTGTACATGCCAGCATCAATTATCATGCAACGAGCCATTTCAACTAAGCTTCTGTTTTTCCTTTCCGCAACGCCGTTCTGTTGTGGGGTATATGGTACTGTAGTTTGATGTTCTATTCCTTCCCTTTTGAAGAAATCTTTCAATTGTAATGACATATACTCTCCTCCATTATCGGTCCTGATTACTTTAGGTTTTCTTTTAAATTTGTTTTTTACATACTGTACAAATTCCTGTAACTTATCTTCAACTTCACTCTTTTTCTTCATTAGATATACCATAGTAAACCTACTAAAATCATCTATAAATGTAAGTATATATTTGTTCCCACTAGGAGTTTCAACGTCCATCGGACCACACACATCTGAATGCACTATATCTAATAATTCCTTTGATTTTTCAGTTTTCAATTTTGGAAATGATTTACGAGAAATTTTACCTTGAATACATTCCTCACAAACTTTAGTTACATTACATGCATCAATATCAACACCTTTAACTAAATTTCCTTTACCAAGATTTTTAACAATTGTTGCATCTCTGTGTCCTAACCTACGATGCCAAAGATGAATACATTTCCTGTCATTTTCATGACTTACCTTGTGCAATTGATTTACAGATTCTACATTTGAAATAGTATTCAACTTATATAAATTATTTGTCAGATCTGCTGATGCAACAGTTTTTCCATCTTTACTAATGATACATGTGTTATTGTGAAATTCAACATTTAAACCTTTTTCAGTAAGACATTTCACTGATAGTAAACTACCATGCAACTCAGGTACATACAACACAGATTTTACTAATACATTCCGTATACCTTTATCATGTATACATTGTATTACACCTTCACCCATTCCTTGTGATTTCAAACAACTTCCATCTGCAAGGTATATTTCATTTGTTATACTTGGATTAAATGTGGCAAAAAATGCCTTGTCACTGGTCATATGACATGTGGCTGCTGAATCAATGTACCATTTGTCTCTACCTGTACCTTTTTCACTTGCTTCAAAACACAGAAAATGAACATTATCACAATCAGAACCACTTTCATCATCTCTTTTTTCACTTTCTTCAACATTACTCACCTGGTTTGCTTTATACACAATTTTCCTTTTATGTGCCTTGTACTTAAAACAATCACGTTTAAAGTGACCTGGCTTTTTACAAAAAAAACAGACACTTTTCACATTATCGGATTTCACTTTAAGAGCACTTTCTGAATAAACACCACTGTCAGTTTTGGCTTCCTTTCTTCTCTTATATTCATGTATGAGCTTCCCTTTCACCATTTCTAAAGTTAGGTCTTCTTCCGGTCTCGTCTCCAGTGCAGTAATTAGCGTCTCGTAACTGTCCGGCAGGCTACACAACAACATTGCTACTTGCAAATGTTCCGCTAAATTTTCACCAAAAGCTGCAAGTTGATCCACAATATTCAACATTGCATTAATGTGCTGCTCCATGTCGCCATTTTCACTAAGCTGTAAGCGGCACAATTTCTTCAATAAATACACTTTAGTTGTGAGACTTGATTTTTCATGATACCGTTTCAAAGAATCCCAATATCCATTCGCTGTTTCCTGCTTTCTTACATGAACGAGTTGATCATCTTCCAGCAAAAGTCCAATGGTGGCCCTAGCTTTTCCGTCTTTTTTCTTCCATTCCTCGTCCGGTTCTTTTGGCTGCACACCCGTCACTACATCCAACAATTCTTCCTTTAGAAGTAGTAACTCCAATTTGTACTTCCACGTTTGATACTTCCTGTTATTTAACTTCTGTATAGTCGATTTCACCGACTCCATTTTCACAGTCCGTATTCAAACATGAACAGCCGCACTTCCTCGTTTTTCCTTATTACAACTGCATTAGACGTGTTCTGGGTGTTCTGGGCCCATAACCTATGTTGGTGTAATAAAAGAACACGTACAGTTTATTCCGAGAAGTTTTATTGTGCTTCTCACTCGGACGAACACAAATGCTACAAAAAAAATATTCGAGAACCAAAACAGTAGAACATCGATAGTGCAGCTTTGCACAGACTACAACCTATGTAGTATATTAACTCTTGATCTCTCGTTTATACACTTTATATGTTTATTGACAAAAACACCTTACACATACTTCAGTAAGAAGTAAGCCACCATTTTTAAAATTTAATGTAACAGAAAACATCAAGAGACTTTGTGAAAACAATGATGAATTTGAATTACCTGATGATATTTGGGATTCATAATTTTAAATAAAAAAATAATGTGATCAAATTTTTTTTCTCTGAAATAAAAATAAAACAGACTGCTTTTTTTCACAGTTAAGTTGCTATATTACAACAATGTAACATTGTCAACATCCATCGGATCCACGGATTCTTTTTGTTTAAAAAATTGCTAACCATTGTTATAACTGTATCTTTAGTCAAAATGAAAATAAATGCCTGATGAAACCGTAAACTACAGGAAAATAAGTCTGCCATGTAGGTATAAAGTAAACAATAATGGTCCCAATATTGAGCCCTGAGGTATCCCAGGCATTTGTACTCTCTGATGTCTGCCTGTAAGATACGAGTTGAACCACTTGATTGCTAATGGGCTGAAGTTATAATATCTGAGTTTAGTGAAAAGTAGATCATGCCGTACACTATAGAAGGCTTTGCTGAGTTCTAGGAGGACTAGTATGACTGCACTCCGTTCATCCATGAAATGAAGGAAGTCATCTACTACTTTTGTGAGTGCAGTGGCTCTACTATGTTTACTGTGAAAACCTGACTGTAATTCTGGTAATATATTGTTCGCATCAACAAATTTGGTGAGTTGCTGACACACTACTTATTCAATAATTTTGGAGACAACAGGCAGCAAGCTTATTGGTCTAAGGTCATCAAGACTTTGAATATTCTTCTTATTTGCTAGTGGGATTACGTGATCTTCCTTCCATATGGAGGGAAATTCTCCAGTGCAGATAGAGAAATTGATGATTTGTGTTAGTGCATGCAGTATAAAGGGGAGCGATAACTTCAACATTTTGACTGATTTTATCAGCTCCAGCTGCATTTGAGTGTATACTATGTATTGCCTTATATATGTCGAGTTCTGTTATTGTTTTAATTGTGAAACATAAATCTGTTGCATTCTCATTCTTGTATGTATTCCCCTTTGCAATAAACCCATGTGCAATTTAGTATTAAGGTCATGCAAAGTTTAATTTTAAAGAGTTTCCTCTTACCATGCACCTAGTAGAGTTATAACTAAAGCCCGGATTTCTATGTAATTACATATTTTTTCCTTTATATGTACAAGCGTGGAATTAAAATATATTGACGAATTACGTCAGTAGAGATGTCACAGTGAAGTTTTATATTACATATTTTTACATATTTTACTAAATGTTACATATTCCTAAGATATGAAATATTTTTTACATAAAACAGTCCTTAAGAGGAAAATCCAATGAACTTTTGGCTTACTAGTTAAAAAAGTATCTTCTCACTTCCCCTCCCCATTTCCAGGTCTAAAAAATATAGTAACTTAAAAGTGCGATTTACCTTCGTTGTACGTACATAGCAGTTCGTTGATTCGCCGCATCGTAACAATTACATCAAGATTCGACAGTGTTTCAGTTTCCAGTTTGTAACATGGAGTGGCAAGCAACACACAGCGAACGAAGAGAACCAACAATGGAAGGCGGCAAGTACAACGCTGAGAGGGACTTACCTATCATCCGTACATTGTTGTGATCGTTTTGATTTTTGCAGCCGGCGGCGACAAATCTTGAATGAAGTATTGTTAACTCAACCATAGAATTTCGTATATATATATTTCGTCGCCTTTTCATTTTAACCATTGGAGTTTTAAGAAGAGCTTGCCTCAGTATTTTAACAGTGTTTTAGCTGTAGAAAGCTGGAATGGCTCCGCCTACCTCCTCGTTATCTCAAAAGTTGCGATCTTGGATAGCAGTCGATGATGCATTTACTACGGATGGTAAAGTTATTTTTTGTCGAGTGTGCGATAAAAAAGTTAGGTGCACTATGAAGTCTCAATTAGATCAACATGTTCGCACTTCACTTCATTTGAAAAACAAACAACTACGGAGTGAAAAGAAGCAAGTTTTACTAACCCAGATGCAAGAGGATTCTTCATTCAGTGTGTTTTACAAGGAAATGTGCGAAGCAATGATTGCAGCAAACATCCCTTGGTATAAAATTCAAGTACCGAAGTTTCGGGATTTTCTGGAAAAATATTGTGGCCGTAAACTTCCTGACGAGTCAACCCTTCGAAAGCCATATCTTCCACATTCCTACAAAGAAACTTTAGAATCAATTAGGGCAGAAGTAGGCAGTTCCTATGTGTGGATTTCCATCGACGAAACAACTGATGCTTTGGGACGGTATGTAAGTAATTTCATTGTTGGAACGTTAATTGCTGATTCTCCATCTACAACACATCTCATTGCATGCAAAGTTCTAGAGCGTACTAATCATTCCACCATAGCACGATTTGTGAATGACAGTCTTAAATTGTTGTATCCGGATGGCGTACAAGAAGAGAGAGTTCTTCTCATGTTCACAGACAGTGCGTCATATATGTTAAAAGCTTGATCCACTTTACTTGCTTGGCCCATGCTCTCCAACGCATTGCTGAGGAGGTGAGAGGCAATTTCCCGGAAGTCAACCAACTTATTTCTTCCACGAAAAATGTGTTTCTAAAGGCACCACAATGTGTGCAAGTTTACAAGGAACAATTGCCAGGTGTACAGCGGACTCAGCTGTATCGGTACGCACTGCTCAAAACTCTTCAAGGACACCAAACTTGCTTGCGATATGGCATACATAAACAGCAATTTTGGTTGGATTGATACAAGCATAAAAAAACTTGAAACTGTTGGGCTTCCTCTCCTGGAAGCCATGGATATATATGAGGATGCAAGAAAGAAACTGTCTGCTGTTGGAGGAGATGTGGGAGAGAAAGCTCGAAGAAAATTTGATGCAGCGACTGAAAGAAACCCAGGTTACGTCAGCTCATTTACAGTGAGCCGCATTCTCAATGGTGAAACAGTTAACCCTCCCAATGATATTTCTCCCGACCACATTCACCTCCTGAAGTACACTCCGGTTACTTCTTGTGACGTGGAGAGAAGTTTCTCTGCGTACAAGAACATATTATCTGATCGGCGACAAACATTTACTTCTGAACATTTGGAAATGTACCTGGTAACATACTGTAAGTTAAATAATTAAATACAGTGCCTGCCCCAAGATCAAAGGTAACCTGAATTTTTGTAAGTGCTTTTTGAGTGAAGAATTTGGGCAACGAAAATTTACTACTGAACATTTTGAATGGTACCTGGTGACATTGTATATTAAATATTGAATATATTCAAATTGTGGTTAATATTTTTGCTCTATAAGAACATAAAAAATACTTAATGTAAGCATTGTAATATTGTAACTTCAATTTTTGTAAGTCTTTTTGAAATAAACATATCCCTTTGTGAGGAAAAAATGTAACAAAAATAGGAAGTAACGTTTGGAATAAATATTTATAGTACATATTTCATTATGAATTTACATATTTTTTACATATTTCAGACATTTTTATTACATATTTATGTACATATTTTAGGGGTTGATATTACATAAAAATCCGGGCTTTAGTTATAACAAAGTTTTCACAAGAAATGGAAAATAAAACAATTTCAACAGAGGAGCAGAGTACGTAAAATATGTGTAAAACTGATTTTTCAGAACAGATGTGGCAACACTTTTTTTAGTACTCCCTCTGTCCCATAATTATAGTCCGGTATGCCAAAATGGTGACTTTTTATTTATGTTCTTTTGGATACTTGATCGGCAAATTTGTACTGATCCTTGAGTAATAACATTGTTTGACTCATTCCCATGTTTTATTTTCTTCTTTTGTATACACCAATGTCACAGTTTGCCTATCGGACAATTATTATGGGACAACAAACAAAAGTGTACTGGACAATAATTATGGGATAAAGGGAGTATTAGGTATTGTATTTTCAGTTTTTGTATAGGATTAACTATTGTATGATTGTGCTACACATGAGAATTTTCTCCACTTTGATTCACTGTAGTAGCAATCGGGGACTTTTTTTTTCCAGGTTTAAATAAATTGCAAAAATATAAAAGTTTACGTGTCATGCCCGTTGGCAGAATGTAATGAGCACGCGCAGATGAAAGTTTAGTATCTTTAATTCTAAGCAAATTAACGTCTTCGGGCGCAGTTTAATATTCATAAGAAAAACTAAATATTGCATGGTGTCTAAAGAAAAAGGGCCAATGTACTTATCTTAATGTAATTTTTCCCCTGAAGTTTGAATGAGTGTGTGAATGCTGAGTGATAGCGAGGGGTTGTGTAATGTGTCTATTTTTGTGTGTTATATAATATACATTTTTGTTATCTATGATTTGACTATGATTTGTGTTTATACAAATAGTATACTAATCCTCATAACTGTTGGTATTTATATTTTAGTTCAACGTTAAGTCAGCAAACCATTTCTGCAGGCTAACATCAATTATTATTATTATTATTATTGATTATTATTATTATTATTATTCAACGTCACTTTATGCACGAGTCGGCTATTCGTCGGGGGTAAAAATCGATCCGGTCACACGTACCCTGGAATCAAACCGTTTAGCTTGAGCTTGGCCACGGCACCTAGGAAGGGGACTTCGGTCTCCGGACTAAGTGTCCAAACATAGGTCAGGTACCTAGGTCCTTGAGAATGTTTTAGAGTTGCTATGGCATGAGGGACCAAATATATTTTTTCACGATTTTCGGTGATGACATGTTTTAAGATATTCAAGGTCAGAGGTTAACTAAGCATCTGTTTAAAGATCATTTTCAGCATATAGTGTGTAGTGGTTGTTATGTGTTTGTGTGTCTTGTGCAGTAGTTATGCTGTGTAGTGTATGAGTTTGTCTTGTGTAGTAGCTGTGGTGTGTAATGTGTTTGTCTTGTGTAGTAGTTGTGGTGTGCTTGTATGTGGGCTTGTCTTGTGTAGTAGGTGTGCTGTCTAGTGTGGTTGGGATTGTCTTGTATAGTAGTTGTGCTGTCTAGTGTGTTTTGTGTTTATCTTATGTAGTAGTTATGCTGTCTAATGTATTTCTGTTTGTCTTGTGTAGTATCGGTGATGTGTATGTATGTGTCTTGTGTTGCAGTTGTGCTGTCTAGTATGTTTGTGTAGTAGTTGTGCTGTCTAGTATGTTTGTTTTGTCTTGCACAGTAGTTGTGCTGTCTAATTTGTTTGTGTTTGTCTTGTGTAGTAGTTGTGGTGTGTAGTTTGTTTATGTTTATAATGTGTAGTAGTTGTGGTGTGTTTGTGTTTATACTGTGTTATAGTTGTGATGTGTTTGTGTGTGTCTTGTGTAGTAGTTGTGCTGTCTAATGTGTTTGTGTTCGTATTATGCAGTAATTGTGCTGTCTAATGTGTTTGTGTTTGTCTTGTGTAGTAGTTCCTCCATTCATATTGGGGGTTAGGCGTAGAGCTGACAACTCTGCACTGTAAAAAAAATGTCAAGAAACAGCAATATAAGGCCATGGATGTTCCCAAGGTAAAATATTCCGGAGGTAAAATAGTCCCCCGTTTGGATCTCTGGGTGGGGACTACTTTGGGAGGTCCCTGGACTAAGGATAAGATCTACATTAGGAATAAGGATATTAAATTAGGCACCTGGAATGTTCTGAGCCTTTACCGGCCTGGGGCATTTCAGTGTACAGTTAATGAGATAGTTAAGTATAAATTAGATGTAGTAGCTGTCCAGGAAGTTAGGTGGCCAGGAGAAGGGAATTGTAAAACTAAAAATTAAACTTTTTTCTATGGTGGTACTGAAAATCATAATTTTGGAACAGGCTTTCTTATAAATAATAGAATTATCTCGGCTCTTAAAACAGTAGAATTTATTAATGATAGGATATCATATGCAGTTTTACAGGGTAGGTGGTGTAAAATTATTTTAATAAACATACATGCACCAACGGTAGATAAAGATGATAATACTAAAGATGATTTTTATACAGAGTTAGAACAGGTCTTCGATAAATTTTCTCAGTATGATATGAAAATTCTGTTAGGTGACTGTAATGCACAGATTGGCAAAGCAGAGACATTTAAACCCACGATTGGTAAAGAAAGTCTTCATGAATTAAGTAATGATAATGGTATAAGATTGATTACTTTTGCAACCTCAAAGAATTTAATTGTGAAAAGTACCACTTTTAAACATAAAGATATCCATAAATATACCTGGTCTTCTCCAGATGGTAAAACTCATAATCAGATAGATCATATTCTCATTGATAAGAGAAGGCATACTAGTATAATTGACGTTCGTACACAGAGGTGCTGACTGTGCCAGTGACCATTATTTAGTAATTGCTAAATTAAGAGAAAGACTCTCAGTGATAAATCATAAGCAACAAAATCTAAAAGTTATAAAATTTGATACAGGAAAGTTTACTGATGAAAGAATTAAGAAAGATTACCAAATTAAACTGTCAAATAGATTTGATGTTTTGCAGGATTTAAATGATGATGAAAATATAAATGAAACAGACGTAAATAAGAATTGGGAGCACATACGTAATGCAATACAATCAGCAGCTAAAGAAAGTATAGGATACCATAAACCAAGAAAAAGTAAGCCATGGTTTGATAATGAATGTCATAATCTAATAGAAATAAGAAACCAGGCTAGACTTATGTGGTTAAATAACTCTGATGATACAATCTAAACAATTATAATAGAATAAAGCGAGAAGTTAACCGCACGTTTAGAAGTAAAAAAAAGAGATTACTTGAAAAACAAAATTAACGAAATTGAAACAAACAGCAAAAATAAAAATATCAGAGATTTATATAAAAGTGTAAATGAGTTTAGAAAGGGGTGGCAACCTAAAGTAAAGTTGATAAAAGATAAAGACGGTGATTTTCTAGCTGACCCAAGCGATATTCTAAATAGATGGAAGAACTACTTTAATGACCTTTTAAATGTTCATGTAGGAGATAAATCAGAAGTAAATGAAGTCCACACAGCAGAACCTTTAGTTCCAGAACCTAACTTGACTGAAGTTAAAGATGCTATTAAAAGGCTAAAGAATAACAAAGCACCTGGCATTGATTTAATACCAGCTGAGTTAATTAAATATGGTGGAAATTCATTAATATGTCAAATTCATAAATTAATTTGTTTAATATGGAATAAAGAAGAAATCCCTCAACAGTGGAAAGAATCCATAATTGTTCCTGTGTTTAAAAAAGGTGATAAAATGAACTGCAATAATTATCGTGGAATTTCTCTACTCTCAACAACAAATAAAATATTATCTAACATTCTTTTAACAAGACTAACCCCATATGCTAATGAAATTATAGGTGATTATCAATGTGGATTTAAACATAACAGATCAACTACAGATCAGATTTTTCACATCAGACAGACACTTGAAAAAAAGTGGGAATATAATCAAAATGTCCATCAGCTATTCATTGATTTCAAAAAAGCATATGATTCGGTCAAAAGAGATAAATTATATAATATATTAGTAGAGTTTGGAATACCTAAGAAGCTTGTTAGTATGATAAAAATATGCACCAGTGAAACAGAAAGTAAAATTCGTGTGGGTATTAATATGTCTGACAAACTTACAATTCATGATGGGTTAAAACAAGGAGATGTATTATCTCCATTGCTCTTTAATTTTGCCTTAGAATATGCTGTAAGGAAGGTAAAAGAAACTAAAGAAGGACTAAAATTAAATGGTGTGACTCAGTTGTTAGCATATGCAGATGATGTAGACTTACTGGGGGATGATGTGCATACAATTAAGAATAATGCTACAATATTTTTCAAAACTGCTAAAGAGATAGGTTTGGAAGTTAACAAAGCGAAAACTAAATATATGATTACAGGCCGAAACCAAGTGTTAGGTAATATTGATAACAACTCGTTTGAACCAGTTTCCAAATTCAAATACTTAGGAGTAATATTAACAAATGAAAATTATATTAAAGAGGAAATAAAAAGTAGGCTTAATTCAGGAAATGCATGTTACTTCTCTCTTCATAAACTTTTGTCTTCTCGTTTAATATCTAAGAAACTAAAAGTTAAAATATACAAAACAGTAATTTTGCCTGTAGTATTATATGGATGTGAAACTTGGTCCCTTACATTGAAAGAAGAACATAAATTGAGAGTATTTGAAAATAAGATCCTTAGGAAAATCTTTGGACCTAAAAGGGATGAGGAGACAGGTGAGTGGAGAAGGTTACATAATTTAGAACTACATGATTTGTATTCATGTCCAGATATTATTAAAATAATTAAATCAAGAAGACTTAGGTGGGCAGGCCATGTGGCACGAATGGGAGAGGAAAGAGGAGTTTACAGGATTCTTGTTGGGAAACCTGATGGTAAGAGACCTGTAGGAAGGCCAAGATGAAGATTGAGGGACAACGTTGAGATGGACCTACGGGAAATCGGTAGGGATGGAAAAGAGTATATAGAACTTGCTCAAGATAGGGAAAGATGGAAGGCCTGTGTTGCTGCAGCCATGAACCTTCGGGTTTAAGAAGGCTAGGGAGTTAGTTAGTTAGCTACAGTGAAGTGTTTCATGAACTCCTTTCTCTTCTTGAATGTGGAATTTTTATGGCCTTCTTCCTGCTAAATAAAATCAAATTTAACCCCACCCAAAATTCTCCCAATACAATTTATATATATATATATATATATATATATATATATACACACACAATATACTTTTAAGTGATGTGCTTTTGCCGAATTCAAAACCCAGCTTTTCTATAGTTTGTAAAAAGAAAAGTTCAAATTATGAACTTTAATGAAATATTATTTGTGTGAAATTGGACACTTATTCATTAATTTTTAAATGAATTGAATTAAAATTGAGAAGCACAGGATAAAATAAAATCTGGAAAAGTGATGCACCAAAATATGAACCATTACACTGTACAGCATGTTTCAAAATTATATGAACGATAAAAACAAGTTCCATGAGCAATACAACAATCACTGATCGAATATCCAGTAAAATAAATTGAAACATATCCTTAAGTTTTTGTTTGGAATGGTAACAGTAGTTCTAAATTCTGCCACCAGCTGCCAGTGGCGTTGAGAAAGCATTTTGCAAGAGTAGGTTGGTCGCAAGTGTCAAACAACAGTTTTGTACACAATTTCATGAAGATCCACCAGCAAACAACTATCGCATTAGCGCTGTGGTGCAAACCATTGATGAGAACATGCTGTCAGGATGGAGTTGGATTATCGTAATAAAAGTGCTCACACTGAGCGTTTGCGAGTTAACTTCATGATAACCATTGGCACGTAAACTTCTTTGACAGTTACATTACATATGCATGAAATTTTATCTTATTTTGACAATTTATGAATTAAATATAAAGAGTTGAAATTGTTCACATCATTTTGAAACATAACGTATTTTTTAACAACTTCTCTCCCTATGTGTATGTGTTGAATACACTTTGTGAGAAAAAAATTGTTTTATTTCAGTAACTTAAAATAACCTATTTTCATGGATAAACTTGAAACATACCTTTTCCAACAA
Organism: Lepisma saccharinum; assembly: GCF_977018435.1. Lineage (NCBI taxonomy): Eukaryota > Metazoa > Arthropoda > Insecta > Zygentoma > Lepismatidae > Lepisma > Lepisma saccharinum. Next base: position 10,659,883 of record NC_139243.1, read on the forward strand.
GCAACTTCGCCAGCATTACATCGCCAACGGGAATTTCAAGGTCAAGGGTGTCACAGAAGAAGTTTATGCTTCTTGTTCAATGCGAAGGTTTACAGTCTCCATATTCAACTGAGGGAGAATTCATGTAGCCGTAATGAGAATCAGTCATTGCATAGTACACAAGTAGGCTAACAACCCAGTCCATGTCCTGATAAAGAGAAAAATGTATAACAGCAAATCAAATTACCTATAATGGTTATATAGTATGCAATTTGACACCGAGAATGTAAATGTTCCATTTCTAATTCTTCTTGGTGGTTGATCACTAGACCTCAGATTTTTAGGCTCTAACAAGTGCGCTTATAGGTTCAGAAAATTATAAATAAGGCTAAAAAAAATCATGAACTAGGCTCTAAAAAACTTAAAAACTTCCGAAAAATATTGATTACGTGCAATCGTTAAAAACAAAATTTCAAAGAAACCGTAAGAAATATTCAGTTTCTAACCTAATGTATACACCATTTTCAAAACAATAATTGTTGTTACTGTTACATTGCAAAGTTTGCATGCCACAAAGTCATGAAATAACACGACAGTGAGCAAGGCCACATGGATCAGAAGTTTACACTTTGAACAGGCAACAGACATTTTGCTTTCTTTCGAGCTCTGAAAAAACGTCACGGACTTGGAAGAAGTGCACTTACCTCTGTGTGATATACAAATCCTATAAAACTTCTAAAACATACATAAAAACCAAAACTGATTTAGGTGCATAAACTTACAACAAATTCCAACAAGCAAAATAGGATATTGCTTTTTTTTAACGAAATGTTGCTGACATAACTTGTTATTTATTTGCCTATAAAGAAAAAGACTTTTAACCCAAAATTCGAGGTCTACTGATCACACAGCAAGAAAATGCAATACACCCTGAATGTGTCTCAAACATTGGTGTATTCAGGGTGATTCAGTAAAAGCTTGCAAAAAGAAAACAGGAAATAGGTGATGCCTATATGCATCATGTGAGGTTGTAACTGTGTGCCTCTCATGCACATGTGTGTCATGCGTATTACCTTACTTGAATGCTTGCCCATCAGCGGCACTATACAGCAGGCTTCTAAGTCTTTTATGCCACGTTGCTGAAGGATTGAAATAAGCGTCTCTCTTAGCATTGTTGCATTGAACGGCATTCTAGTTCCTTTTGTCATGCATCAAGGCATTGTTTGGTAACATTTCTAGTCTGAAACATTACAATTTTTATTTCTTCTGCCAATAGAGGAAAAAACACTGCATTCTGTTGTTTAGAATGTCCAGGAGAGCTAGAACTTTGCATTGAAATTTATTTTGCTCTTTACCACAAATGAAGTAAATGTATGGGAACTTTCGAAATTTATCATTTTTTCACAAGAACACCTATAAATGTAACATTGTTCTTATATGCAATTGTCATGTTAGATCAATATCTAACAAAGCATACCGGCCTCCACGCTGGAGTAGATAGTACAATGCACAATGATGCTAGGTGTCCTGGGTTCGAATCCCAGCCTGGGCATGGATGTGTGTGAGGGTCTCTTCATCAATTTCATCACTCATCCTCATCTTCGCAATTAGCCAAAAGTGGCAAAAGAAAATGGAAGTAAAATAAACAAAATCAAAATCTAACTAAGTATTGAACCAACTATACTATGGTTTCGAGCAATCATGCATTGTACCTATGGCACTTTCCCGCTTCCCCATTGAAGGTTTCAAACTTCTATTGCCAGGGGGTGTTGAACTATAGCGATCAAAATGGCAGCATGTAACCATGCAATGTACGAGGGTGGTTTGAAAAGTTCTCGGAATCACCACCAGATGTCAGTGCTAGGACAACGAGGTTCCCGCATAGTAATAGGCCATCCTTTATTAATAAACACGTGGCGCATCAGTGTTCTGGGTAGAGATCTGTGGTGCGGACGTCACTTTGTAGTTATTCCCGTGCAGTGCTTTGTGAAGATGGAAAAAATCGAGATTCGAGCGGTGATTAAGTACTTCGTAAAGAAAGGTATGAAAGCAAAGGAAATTAATGCCGATTTTCTGAACACACTGGGGGACTCTGCTCCTTCATATTCAACTGCTGCAAAGTGGACAAACGAGTTTAAATTTGGTCGGGACAGCTTAGAAGATGATCCACGTAGTGGTCGCCCAAAATGTGCTACTACCCCAGAAATTATTGAAAAAGTGCATAAATTGGTCATGGAGGATCGCCGACTGAAAGTGCGTGAAATTGCTGAAGCTATAGGAATGTCATCCGAACGGGCGTATCACATTTTAACAGTTGAATTGGATATGAGAAAATTATCTGCAAGATGGGTGCCGCGACTTTTAACACAGGACCATAAACGCATCAGAGTGGACATTTCCGAACAATGTTTGACTCGTTTTAAGAGAAACCAAACAGATTTTTTGCGCCGGTTTGTGATGACAGATGAAACGTGGGTCCACTACTATACCCCAGAGACAAAACAACAGTCAAAGCAGTGGAAACAAGTTGATTCACCACCACCAAAGAAAGCAAAGGCAATACGGTCGGCCGGAATGGTAATGGCGTCAGTGTTTTGGGATGCGAAAGGGATTCTGTTGATCGATTATCTTCCCACTGGTCAAACAATTACGGGACAATACTACGCTTATCTCCTCGACCAACTAAAGCATAAGATACGGGAAAAGAGGCCAGGTTTGGCAAGAAAGAAAATCATCTTGCATCAGGACAATGCGCGCCCTCACAAAAGTGTTGTTGCCATGGCAAAAATTCATGAACTTGGTTAGGAATTGTTGCCACATCCGCCTCATTTGGCTCCCTCAGACTTCCATCTTTTCCCCAAACTCAAAAGTTTCCTCGGTGGACGGAGATTCTCTTCAAAGGAAGAACTAATAGCCGAAGTTGACACGTATTTCACAGGCCTGGAGGAATCTAATTTTCGAGATGGGATCAAGGCATTGGAACATCGCTGGACCAAGTGCATTAGTGTACAGGGAGACTACATTGAAAAATAAAAAAAAATCACTGTTGCAAGTCGTTTCTTTCTATTCCATTCCGAGAACTTTTCAAACCACCCTCGTAGGTGGAGTGCCTCAAGCAGCATGCGTTGATCAAGTTTGTAACCATAGAAAATGTGCACAATCCTCTTGAGAATGAAGGCTTTTTATGGGGATGAATGTGTGGACATCAGTATACTGTGCAGTTGCTTCAGTGAAGATGATGCATTCCAAATATATTAAAGTCTCAATCTTCAAATAATTTTGACATACACTATTGGTACACAGGTAATTGCAAAAACGAATTTGAACTGTTAATCTGCCTTCCCTCTATAAAAAAAAATCCTAAAATGTGCAATTAGGATACACAATTTTTACCTTAAAATTTATTATGAAGGAATAATATTTACAATATTACAAACAAATATAATTGTAGCTTATAATGTGCTTAACATCACAGATTTTGTCTAATTGTCGTAGGACTTAACAGAGCTGAGATAGAAAGTTAATTAATGCTGATGCTTATGAATGGAGAAAACGACATGCGCAATGATAAAAAAAATGTCCGCTATCTTGAAGTAAACAATAGTAAAAACAAAATAATAGTGGTTCTGAACTGTCAACATATGAGGCTCTCACCACATAAAATAAATACTTTTTAAAGAATGGCCAAGCAACCAGTGTTGTACCACTTGATATGGACTGACCCAAAAGTTACATACTGTAACAGCATAACCTTTAGTTACCAAATACACAATGTGTGCTGGTTCAGAAGCAGAAAGATGCAAAATTTTCATCAATCTTCAGAAGGTAAATTATCAAAGTACAAATTGATCAATCCGATTTGTATAACCTGACAAACAAAATGACCAAGTCAGTTAAATTTATTTATTTATTATGTTTTTGCTGCTGCTGGCATATGTTTGTTCTCTATGCAAATTTCCAGAGCTACATTCTTCTATACTGGTCAAAAATGTTTTTACATATTGCAAGTTTTTCATATTCTGCATCACTGGCGCCACAAATCTCCATACCTTTGAAGCGCACACATCTACTGAAGGCCAATTCAAGGCACAAAAGAGCAGATACATGTCTGTGGCCGGGTTTTAAAGCGTTTCACGTTTTAACCTTGTGATTCACCCACCGATTGTCTGGCAGTTCGTAAGAAGGGGGAGTATAGAGCACTGGACGTCTCAAGGAAGGTTGTAATGGTTGTCATGGTGTGAGTTTACATTTTAGAAATGCTACGAAACGCACTTTCGGCAGTGGATAGAATCAGAATAGTGACTCTACTACAGGAAGCTATGAAGCAAGTGGACGTAGTACATCGGGTAGGCTGTAATCAAAGTGACGTTTCTAGGGTGTGGAAGAAATTCCAGGAAACCCAATTAATAGCAGATAGGCCCAGAGAAGGAAGCCCATGCAAAACAACGGCTGCACAAGACAGTCATATCCATATTTCTGCACGCAGACATCCTACATCCACAGCAACCCAACTCCAGAAGGAGCTCCCTGAGGTCTCAGGGATCATGGTGTCCACCCAAACGGTGCGAAACCGACTGCACTATATAGGGATTCATGCCCGTCGATCTTTGAAGGTTCCCCGACTCACTGCACGACATAGGGCACTACGCGTAAGATGGGCTAGACAACATGAAAAGTGGACCTGGGAAGAGTGGTCACAAACACTGTTTACAGATGAAGTACGGGTTAGTCTGCACCCCGACGACAACACTATACATGTCTGGAGAGCAAATGAGCAGCGTTTCAATTAATCGTTCATGGTGGAACGCTTCCAGCAACAGGGTGGTTCGGCACTGTTCTGGGCAGGAATCATGTTGGGTCGTCAGATGCCATTAATTCACATACAGGGTACTATGGATGCACAGACATACGAGGACAGTGTTCTTTGACCCATCGTTAGGGCATTTGTGCAGGATGTTGGTGCCGGATTCACGTTGGTGGACGATAATGCCCATCCTCACCGTGTTCGTTCAGTGGACCTTTTCCTTCGAAGGCATGCAATCCGTCGGATGGACTGGCCAGCATTCTCTCCCAATATGAATTGTATCAAACATGCCTGGCACCTTCTGAAACGTGCCATTGCAAACTGCCCTCACCCACCACAAACCCTACGTGATCTGATACATGCTGCCATTCAGGAATGGGACAATCTTCCATAACATGCATTGCATAACCTGGTTTTCAGCATGCCCCGTCGTGTTCGTGGAGGCCACACACGTTACTGACTAGACGGTGAGGGGTTTCTGATAGGTTTACTCACCTTGGAAATTGGTGATCTTTTTGTTGCATCTTACTTTGGTTAGTAAAGCAACTTTGTTTCTTTTATTTCTTTAGTTATATCTTTCAGAATTTTCTTTAACTATGTTTGTGTTTTGTATTTTAATTGCCTTAGTCGGAGGTATTGACATGGGTGGCTTCTGTGATGCACAAAATAAGAATTCTGGTATATGCAAAACTTTTTTTGACCAGTATATATTTGAAAATGGCAGTGAATTCAAGATCTTTAACTTGCATTTCCTTAAAATTTAAGTGTCAGTATGGTCAAATTTGGTACCATGCCTGTAATTCCGTTGCAAAGGGGTGGTTGATATTTTGACCAGCAGTGCACGGCAGCAATTAACATGCCATATCTTGAAAACTACACATGATATTTTAGTTGTCTTTTTTTTATCTTGTATGCAGATGAAGGTATGATGACATACTCTATACAAAACAATATATCCATTGTTACTATTATTAACAAATGCCGTTAATAAGCCAAGTTTGAAAATGTCTTTATTTAACCTTCGTTATCCCTGTATATTGGGATAGATTTATAGAAATGGCTATAACTTCTAAACTATTATATCTTTTTGAAAAATAAATAAATCTACAAGCAAGAATGAGTAAAAAGCAAAGTCTGACAATTAAGGATGCAGGGGCAAAGGCCAATTTTCGAAATTTGCCCAGACCACATGGTAGTGCACAGCAGCAATTAATATGATATTTCTTGAAAATTATACATTATATTTTAGGTCTGTCTTTTTTGGTCATTAGTATACCTCTAAAGTTATAACATACTTGAATTACAAAACAATATATCCATTGATACTATTATTAACAAACGCTTGTTTGAAAAAGCTCTTGGTTTCCCTTTTGTTAATATGAGAAAAATTGAAGATAAACTGTTACTATAACTGCTAAACCACTGCAACTTTTTGAAAATTTTAAATTCTAAATGTAAAGTTCCGGGGAAAAGTGGGGGCAAAGGTACAAACTTCAAAATTTTTCTAATTATGCAAACTTTGTAAATGACATAATTTCCATTATTTTAAAGTTGTGGCACGAGCATTACATATTCTCATAGTGTGTTTTTTTGTCGTGCTTCCCTCCAAATTTGGACCTTTCAGCATCAATAGGGCCTATGCCAGAAGTGAAATTCCAGACACTGTGCCTAAGCTGGCAACTCTGTATGTAATATTATTATTATTATTTTTTACTCAAGAAATATCAGTCGGATTTCAACAAAATTTTGCATGGCTATAGGAATGTACCAAAACTACATACTACATTTTTTCATTCACTTTGGTCTATTGAGGGGTGCACATGAGCGTTCAGTGCACACCATTTTTTTGGAAAAAAAATCATCTTTCTTCTTCTTCCTATAACACTAATAATTAGGAGGCACAGTGTATAAATTTTACTTCCGCTCAAAGCCCTGTCCTTAAGAAAGAAAACAAATTGAATTTCATCTCTCTGAGACAATTAGTTCCAGAGTTATGATTTTTTTGCACTTTGCAGTAAGTTTGAAAAGCATGCACTTGAAAAGGTGCACATTTTGTAACTGCTCAACCCGACAGTGTGCCACTTCATGTGAACAGGAGTGTTCATGACCATATGAAGTTTCTCTTCATCCCTCAAGCTCTGTTTAATTTTTGTCTACAATAAAATCACCGTACATTTCACAAATAGCCTCATTTCACTTTAACATACATTTATCATAGTATACATTTACCCAGAGAAGCTATTAACTACACAGCAATAACAAATGAAATTTATTACTGAAGTTAGTTCAATGACACCAAAAATTGTGAACATGAAATAATGGTACTACTTCCGTATAGTGGAAACACCTAGAAATCATTTCTTTCGCACTTTTTTACAATGCTAACGTACAATTCTACATTGCGGAACATTTCTTTAGGTGTAACAATGAATTTCTAACGAAAATAATGTATATATTTTTAAATTTACGAGTACTCACTGTTTTTCCTTTTTCCAGTTTTCTAACACACAATGTGGGGATAGCGTACTGGTTCAACAAAAAGGCATGTTTGGAAACTTCGACAAGGAGTTACGTCTTGAAACACATGGACCATCCTTGACGTGTAGAAGCAAAGGGAAGCAACAGGAATTGCGTGTCTGAGAGATACTTTTAGAGAAAAAAAAAAGATTTCACGCTAAAAAATATTACACAGCGAAAGAAAACACATTGAGGAACTTCAACGATGATACAGAAAGTGATTTCCGTAAGAAGTTTTTTCTGTAAAAATGAAGAAATCCGTTTCCACCATATGGATGTTTTACCGAAATAATTTCAAAACTGGCTCTTCTATATGGTAGCAAATGTTGGACTCTTCGTCAACATGATTAAACTAGAATAAAATGTTCACAAATGAGATTTGAGTGAAGTAATCTTAAGAGAGAAAATTAGAATTGAAGAAATCAGAAATAAATGAAAGGTTGAAGCACTGGTGGAAGAAATTCAAAAATATCAATTCAAGTGGAATGTACATGTTCTGGGAATACAAGATAGCAGTTTGCCTCAAGAATTATTAAATTACAGGTCAAAAGGAATAAATGTAGGAAACCCACATTCCCAATGGAATTATCAATTTTTGTAGCCACAGAATGGGCTTTGGTTACCCAGACCTGCAACAGTTAAGAATATACAAGCTAAAAATCTCCAATTTGTAGCCCTTTTCATGATTTAATGCCACTTTTTTTGTTATTCCTTTTTCGCTTCCTTAACACACAATATGGCGGGCAAAACGTGACTACCGTAGTGGGAATGCAGTGTTTCCAAACCATAGAACATTTTGCAGCAAAAATTGGCTTTAAAAAAAAAAACTGTAAATTTCTCGTTAAGGGACAGAGGGATTTCTTCAAATTTACAGGAGGAATGACTTACCGAATGCAGTTTCTTTATACTTCTGAAAGTTCGGGAAGTGTTTTCTCGCATCGTTTATTGAATTTTGCCGGTAAATCATCTATTTTTCGAAATAAATGTGTGACCGATGCACGAAAGCCCTTGCATCCATTTACTTCCAGGTGGATGTAGCCTGTGTGTGATGACGTAATCCCGGTCAGTGTTTCCAAACATGTGTTTTTGTAACTGAAGAAGGTACGTTTTCGCAAATAGTTTGTGGAGCTATATGTCAATGGTTTGTGGGGCTATGCGAGAATGGTGTGTGGGGCTACACATATTTTTTCGAAACCAAATTTGAACTATTATAACCTATATGTGACCCTACCTAACCTAACCGGAAATGGTTCGTGGGGCTATGTATGAATGGTTTGTGTGGCTACGTAGGTATTCTTGGGTGCAGTGGGGTGGAAACACTGCATGCCGAGTACGATAGTGAAACTGTGACCACCATTTTGTGTGTTACCGAAGGCAAAAAGAAACTAAGAAAACTTACTCGATATGTCGCAAATAAAGCTTATTTCAGTGAAATAAGCAAAATGCCACCTTCAGCAATGTTTCTCAATGCAGAATACGTAAGTATGAATATTTAAATTAAATGAACTAGCAAATTTCAGGTGTCTGTCCCTTACGATTTGATTTGTTGTTTTAAGTCCACTTTATGCACAGGAAGGCTAATTGGGACTGGACCTACAGTTTTAAGTGGGATCCGAACCACATGTGCCTCCACCGGATATTATAAGGCAAAGATGCTACCACTGCGCCATCGGAGAGGCTCCTGTCCCTTACGAGAAATTTACCAAAAAAACTTTTTCATCTACACTTTATTACACAACATTCCTATAGCAAAAGAACCTACCTTGAAAACATTTCTTTCGCACTTTTGCATGGCAAGCAAAATCTATTACAGCTGGGTCAACGAGCCCTTGAAGAATAAGAGAGACCAGCTGTAGCCAATGGGAGGAGAGGAGTAGATTTTATTACTTATAAAATGTACATTCATTCCACGAAAATACCAGACATGTAATTATAAAAAAATAACAACTAAACCTTACAATTGATAATATTTCACTTAATGGCGACAGTTAACGTGGAGATGTACTTCTTTACCTTGAGTTTTGTTATTTGCTTTGATGCAAATACCATACCATAGTTTTTCTTGTATGTACGCATTGCTTGCATTATAGAATTATTTTCCTGTAGTTTACGGTTATTACAAGCATAAGAAAACAGTTTTTCTTTGTGACGTTTCAGGAGAACACACGCTCCTTTCATCAGACATTTATTTTCATTTTGACTAAAGATACAGTTATAACCATTGTTAACGTGTTTGTTCCAAACACTATGGTATGATTTTCCTGTAGTTTACGGTTATTACAAGCATAAGAAGTTATAACAATGGTTATAACTGTATCTTTAGTCAAAATGAAAATAAATGTCTGATGAAAGGAGCGTGTGTTCTCCTGAAACGTCACAAAGAAAAACTGTTTTCTTATGCTTGTAATAACCGTAAACTACAGGAAAATCATACCATAGTGTTTGGAACAAACACGTTACTTGTAATACAATTACATCACGATAAACTTACACTGATGACTCATTGGGTGCCTCCAGGAATGCTCAACGTTTGAGCAAAGCAAGGTAGAATTGCTACTTCAGGCCGCAAGGATTTCACACACTACCTGCGGTCACCATAGCATCTACTAGTGGCAAGATGACAGACAGGGGCCACGAGCAGAATAGTAGTTCTAAGGGTAAAATGTACAAAAAGATGGCTTCTGATTAATGTCATCAACGTTTACATAATTGTAAATACGGTATATAACATTGCTCGTACTTACTTTTCTGGCCCTTCAGTCAAGTTGTGGTGCAGTGTGGAAGACATGGATCGCAATACGATTGTTAATTATCAGCTGTTGCTCCTTGCTACTCAACTCTGAATCCAGGAAATGTCAAAAAAAAAAAAAGACCAAACTAGAAACTGCAATTTGCTCCAATGTTGAGCATTTCTGGAGGTACTCATTGTATATGAATCTACCATAGGGTAACAGTTTCATAGATCGGAGACACATTAAAATCGGATATTTTGTGTTTCGCATGGTTCGTCCTTACCAATTGTGTACTGCGGAACATAGTTCAAGGTGCCATTATGCTTTTTACACGAAAACAAAAGCAATTTTTTACATAATGAGTGCTTTTTTTTATTCCTTTTCTTCACTTCCAGAACACACAATATGGCGGGCACGTCTTGACTCATGTTGTGGGTATGCAGTGTTTTTACCTTCTTCACCGAAAAATACCTACTATCATGTTCGTCACCGTTGGAAATTATACATTATCCACGGGTAGCTGACGTATAGCCCCATGAACCATTATGCACGGTAGCTGACCGATAGCTCCACGAACCATTTCCGATAAGGTTAGGTTAGGTTTGGTTACGTTAGGCAAGCATAGTAAAAAAAAAGGGGGGGTTGAAACACAGACAGGGGCTTATGTCATCAAACGTACGCTGCATCCGGTTGTCGTAGGGCAAGCAAATGAAAGCAATGGCAATTGTGCATCGGTGAGATATTTCTCTTGAAAAATACATGATTTCTAAGTCAAATATATTCCACGATGAAAGAAAATACCTCGACGAACGTTGTAAACCTTGGAGAAACTCATTTCTGTAAGTAGTTTCTTGTGTAAAATTGAAGAAATGTGTCTCCGAAGTATGAAACTGTTACCGAATCTACCTTCTAAATGGTTATTGAAGTTTTCTTGGTAAATATGCAATATCACCCGAACGGATTTCTTCAAATTTACAGGAGAAACTACTTAATGAAATCAGTCGACGTTCTTTGAGGTATTTTCTTTCGCAGAAACTGAAAACGTCACCACAGAATGCTGCAGAACAAGAAATAATCACTTTTTATGTAAGGCACTTGCATTTTCTGTAAAGCGACAACATTATGCCGTTGTTTCCATTATGTACCTGCAGATGACACGAGCATCAAAAGTCACAAGGTCTCGAAAGTGTTTCCAAACGTGCCTTTTTTTTTTTAACTATGCTTACCTAACCTAACCTTGTTGGAAATGGTCCGTGGGGCTATGGTGAATGTTTGTGGTGCTATCGTGAATGGTTTTTTGGGGCTATCCGTCAATGGTTCGTGGGGCTATCGTGAATGTTTTTTTGGATCTATCCGTCAATGGTTTGTGATGACATAATGAACACGAAAGTAGGTATTTTTCAGTGAAGAAGGTTGAAACAGTGCATACCCACTATGATCCATGAAGAGTGCACACCATACTGTCTGTTACCCAAGTGGAACAAGGAAGACAAATAATGACTCATAATATGAGAAGTTGACACTATTTTATGGAAAAAGGTATAACTTCACCTTAAAGAGTCTTCCGCAATGCAGTATAGCAGTATCATGCTAAAATTAACGAAATAAACGAGTGAGAGGTGTTCAGGCCTTATAACATAATTACCGTTTTTTTAAAGGTAACACTTTACTATACCGGAGACGTATTTCTTCAAATTTACAGGAGAAAGTACTTACGCAAATCATTTTCTGTAGCGTTGTTGATGTTCGGGAATGTAGTTTTGATCCATTTTAATGCGAATGCATGTGGTTTTCTACGAAAATCTATTTGCGACGTGCTATTGCTGCTTTTACAAGATGACGTGTTGAGAATGCGTCGTGAAGTTGTTGCCTGGTGTGGAAGATGCCGTGGAATTTGTAATTCAAAATGGAATCTTGAAGAAAGAAGTGGAATGCAGGACGTGGAAGGTTAAAATTAAAAGAATTCCGTGTATTTTCTTTCATCGAGAAAAACCGATGTTGTCCGTATATGCTAAATTGAACGAAAGGAGTGCTAATGGAACCTAACCTAGCAGGCATACCTCGTCCCCGTGATGGTTCGTGGGGCTATCGTGAATTTTTGAGCTAACGTCAATGGTTTTTGGGGCTGCCTGTGGAAGGTTTGTGGGAAATAAGGAACAACAGTAAGTACTCGTTAACGTAAAAAAGACATTATTTTCGTTATAAATTCATTATTTCACCTAAAGAAATGTTCCGCAATACAGAATAGTACGTTAGCAATGTAAAAAATTGTGAAATAAATCATTGATAGGTGTCCCTGGTATAGTAAAGTAGTACCTTCTTAAATAAAGTTTGGGTTTCTATGTAATTTTTTGTTGCATAGTACAAATACTTGCCAATATAAAACTCCAGCTAAATAGAAAATATTGAGTCTTGTATTTCATAATTTTGTAAGCAGTATTTTTTTAATCCCTTCTACACTGAAAGCAATCACATAAAGAACTGCCAAATTACTGCACTTGATCATTTAACATAATTTCACGTGAGCACGACTTGCACTGAACTTGGAAAGTTGTTCTCTTCTGTTATGCCCGGGACACAGTAAAATGCATTCCTCATCCTCCTGCAAATCATTACACAATTTGAACCATGACTAAAATAACACATTTGTACAATCTGGGTTCCATTCATTTTTGCCAAAAAAACAAATTTCATAACTATTCCAAGTAATTTTAAGGAAATTTCGGTAAATGTCTGTTATATCGGAGACACTTTTCTTCAAATTTACAGGAGAAACTACTTACGGAAATGAGTTTCTGTTACATTTATCAAACTTCGTGGAGGTATTTTGTCACTATGGAATGCTGCACAACAGAAAATAAGCACTTTTGATGTAATAAAGTAGCCTTTTGTGCAAAGCGACAACATTATGCCGTTGTTTCCATTATGAACCTGCAGATGGCGCGAGTGTCGAAAGTCACGCGGTCTCGCGAGAGGAAGAAGTGTTTCCAAACGTGCCTTTTTTTTACCAGAATTTTTTTTTTACCATGCTTACCTAACCTTGCCGGAAATGGTTCGTGGGGCTATCGTGAATGGTTTTTGGGGCTATCGTGAATGGTTTTCGGGGCTATCCGTCAATGGTTTTTGGGGCTATCGTGAATGGTTTTTGGGGCTATCGGGAATGGTTTTTGAAGCTATCCGTCAATGGTTTGTGATGACATAATGAACACGAAAGTAGGTATTTTTCTGTTACGAAGGTTGCAACACTGCATGCCCACTCCAAATCGACAAAACACAAGCACGACGCGTGATGATCCTCAGCTGTGCGCGAAATATTCTATGTTCCGCAACGGAAGAAAGGACCCAAAAGAATTACTCGTAATGTGAAAAATCGAAGTTATTTTCGTGTAAAAAGCATAATGGCACCTTGAAATAGGTTCCGCAATACAGAATTGGTAAGTACTAACTATTTGAAACTGAAAATATGTGTTAGAAATGTGTCTCCGTTTAAATGCCAAATTTTTTGCCATGAAATACCATTTAAATTTGGCTATCTCCCGTGGTGGTTGCACAGCAAGACAAGATGTCAAATATTGTGAAAACTATCCAAGCAATTTATGTGAAAATTTTATATATTGAAGTGGAAGTACAGTAATAAGTATGCACATATGCAGTTTACTTGAAACATAAACAGAAACTCACCTAATAATTTTGATCACATACATCTGTACATTTCCATTCCTACCTTTTATTTTTCCTGCCACACCCACCTCTTCCTCACTTTCACTACATTCTTCAATTTCACTAACACAAAATGAATCCCCGTGTTCATCTTCACTTCCAAAATCCACATTTTCCTTTTCATCGCTATCGCAAAATAACTTTTCAAACGCAGAATCTTCTACAACATTCGTATCCAACGTGTTTGCAAGACGTAACAAATGAAGGTTTGTTTACATGAGAAATTACTGAACAAAACACGCTTGAAATGGTATGAAAAACTTAGCAGCACAAACATACACGTCATAGATTCGAAAGATCATACAACCTCTGCCATCTATTTACAGAAAAAGAAACTACGTGATGAAAATCGGGAACCCGTCGATTCGACGACTATTCTGTTTCCAGCTTTAAAACGAAGTAGGTGTGGCCAATAAGTTACCGAAATTTGTATTAATGCGCACGGTGCCCACTTTCTATTCGCCAGCACTTGCCCCTCCCTCCCAGCGCACGTGTTAGCTTCAGTGTCAGTATTTTCCACAACGTTTCGAAACTAGAGTGACTTTTAAAAATGTGCAAATATTAGTTTTTAAAATGAACACTGTTGTAAATACGAGAGATGAAGAAAATATAATAAAATAGAGGTAAACACTTACCAACGATGTCAATTCTCGTCAGTGGTAATATACCATGTAAGAAGAATTCACACAGCTGTCCGTTGTAGCGGAGTGGTTATCACTGTGCGCTACGACGCCAGGAGTCCCGAGTTTGAATCTTGGCCTGGGCATTGATGTTCTTTGTGAGTGTCATTTCATCAATGTCACCATATCATCACTCATCCTGGCGATTAACCAAGTGTGACAGAAATGCGAAGTAAAATAAACCAAATGAATCATGCAATAATTTAACCGGCGTAGACAAACTTATATCCATGAAGAAAAAGAACATCCACTTTCCTGCTAACGGCAGCAAGTCCAAAATCGGCTAAAATGTGCCATCCGCGTTTTTGTTCGGCTGAATTTCCTTGCAGGCCGCATAAATGCTTGTTTTTAGGACACCTGTTCAGAAGTTAACGATTCAACACAATACTCAGGATCCACCGCAATTTTGGTATCGCCACTTGTTCAAAGTTTCATATGTAGATGTTTTGTAACACTTGCTGTTGAAGCCACATCAACATTCAATGATATTTACAACCTATAAACACTACGCAAAATCTCGAGAACCACCACACGGCAAGGGAGAGGAGGGCAGGTTTTGCAGGGTCGAGGGGAAGAAAGCTATAAATAGCCGTGTGCTTGAGGGTAACAGTGTTTCGGAAGATTCTTGACCACGAGAAGTAGTGTCTCCAACTATGTTATTTTTTCCCTTACGAATTAGATACAAGAAATGTGAAGGTCTTATTACGTACACCCCTGTTGGAACATTAATAAAACTTTGTAGTTGCGAAATTGGCTATATAGCAATTAGATACGATAACATCTTTGGAATATTACCGAATTGTAACGATGTTTCTATAAAGGTCGGGTAGCAACACTGAATGGCACAGTTTGCCCATCTGTAACGCCAAAAGCTTGTGTCCCCGGCTCTACAAATTCCTTCTTGGAAGCAGTTGCCAGTGTATGCATCTGGCATTTTTCTTTGACAAGCTGGGGGAATTCGGGTTCCTGAAATCTGAGCATGTTTTATGTGAGAAGTAAAGGAAAGGAAGCGTAGGTGGATCATTTAATAAATGCTAAAGTAACATTCCGTACGATTTTAAGCATCACTGGTTGTATTTGCACCAACCACTTTGGCTTTCTCAAAGGTTTCCCTACAATCTTTTGCAGTGTGTTGGTTTTACCATTCTAGATAAAACGCATGAAGTTGAAAGTAGTGTGTGCGTGTTTGTGGTATTACATCAACACGTGTGTAATCTAGAGATTCCCATGTCAGTCACTGTCAGTCTAAATCATGTTTTCTGATTCTGTCTAGTCCGGTGCTTCAAGATTATAGACTTGACTTAATATTGCGAATTTGCAACACTGCACAACACAGAGTGACGGACAAGTAGCGGGAATTTCGTTAATTTGAATGAGTGAATGTCACCGTAGGTGCTTTAGTAAAGAATGATTATGAATTCATAAGCAAGGATAAGGCTAGTAAATGCTTTGAACAGCATACAATGCTCTATTACTCTAGTTTCAAGACGGCATTGAATGGACTATCTATCAGGGTGCAAAAGGTCTGCGGAGGGACTACTGCCAGAATCCACCAATAGGGCTGCACTGGCTTTCTCTAGAACACGTGCTTTTGTTTACATCCACTTCGTACAGACAGACAGACAGTCCACTCAAAATTTATAAATTTTAATATCTCCTTTTGTGTATAATGGTACCAGTTTCATAGATCGGAGACACATTAAAATCGGATATTTTATGTTTCGCATGGTTCGTACTTACCAATTGTGTATTGTGGAACATAGTTCAAGGTGCCATTATGCTTTTTACACGAAAACAAACACAATTTTTCACATAGAGAGTAATTTTTGTTATTCCTTTTTTCGCTTCCTTAACACACAATGTGGCGGGCAAAACTTGACTGCCGTAGTGGGTATGCAGTGTTTCCAACCTTCTTCACTGAAAAATTCCTACTATCGTGTTAGTCACGTGTGCAAATGGACATTTCCACTAAATTTTTTTACAACAATTTTATAAACTACACCCCAGAAAAATGACCCCTGCAAGTTCTCGCGTTTCTCTGCGTCCAGTTTAAGGCAAAAACGAGACTTCCAAAGTTGCGAGGCTAGCGTTGCGCAGAAAACACGCCGCCGCCATGTTAATACGTCACTTCTTACGAGAGAGCTCGTTTGTCTTCTGCTTCGAGCGTCCAGTTTACCGGGGATAGGCCACGGTGTGCGAACACGTGCAGCAGTTTTACAAATCTGTACAGATTTAAATAATTGAAGAAGGAGCGATAGTGGAAAGAAATGCTATGCTTTGTAATGATCATTCTTCTATGAAATATCCCTGCTGCTCACGTGCAAGATAAATTAAAGGGTTCTGCTGCGTGCGTGTTCTCAGAATGCAAAACATATTGTGTAAATTTTGTTGCTGACCAAACTTTCACGAAATTTACCGTAACCTATGTAGTGCAAAAAAAGAATTTTCACATTCTTAACTTTATTTATAAAGCCTATTTTACTTTCTTTTCCATAATGCAATTTCAGTTTGTGTTTCATTTCTGTTGCGCAAATTATGATCAAATATTTTTGTGCAGATAAGAGGAAATACACTGAGAAGATTACATCAGTTGCACAGTATATATATCAATACTTACTTTATGTATAATTATTACAAGGAAATAATGTGTATAACCATGGGCGTATTTAAGGGCGTTTAAAGGGTCCCTTCCCCTTTTGGTTCAGTAAAGTTACCACATTATCTGTTCTATCTGCTTGTTCATAAGATTTCTTCGGACTTATTTCATTCTCTTAAATTAGAGACACATAGGATGGGATACGGTTGGGAAGGAAATTACGGAATTCCACACACCAGATGGGACTGGAGACCAAATGTCTGCAATTTCCTAATAGTTTCGGAATTCCTGAGATAAGAAACAGCATTGAGACTGTCAAATCAGTTATTTATTCCTCCTCGAGCCATCTTCAACAAGCTTCCGGCCAGCAGTGTCCTGGATTTTCACTTACGAAATAAAGCAACCCTAATCATACCAAAAGTTGAACCCCCCCTCCCTCACGTGAACTATATATACACACGCCCATATGTATAACATTATATCCCATACTGAAATAGTACGATATATTTTGAATTTCCTACTGCGAAAAAAGCCCTCACTTCTCTTTACCCCGAACGCATTAATTGGTTGGTTTACAACCTCACTACCAAGGATCTTATCGAGACGAGAAATGGCAGCCTTGGTCTCATTCTCGTTGAGAGTTCTAAATGTCTGTCTAGTGTTTATTTAAATGTCTCATTTACAGTCTTGTTTCCATTTATAAACATCCGTCTCGGTTTCGGAGGGCAATTCTCGTTTTCGTCTCAAGTCTCGAAAAATATAGAATTAACGTATGCAAAGGCTTATCGTGCAAACTTCCATAGTGCATACATATTATAAATACAAAAGAAACTTTTCTTAATGATATTTTTTTTGTTTGTTTGACTCCTCATTTCGACGCTACGAGCCCTCGAACACTAAATATTATCCTGCTTATATATGCAAACCAAACCGCAGGTTCAGAATTACCACGAATGAACTGGCGTTGTAATTATTATACACAAAATTCATGATTTATCTGAATAAGTCGCATGTTCCAGGTTTGACTCTCAACCTGGGCATGACTGTTTCCTTGTGAGTAACATTTCATTGAACCAGACATTGTTACATGGGGGATGTTTGCTCGAGACTTTGGGGACAGCTAGGGGGATGCTTCTATTATTAACGTTAGTGTTGCTCACGAGACGAGACATTTCCCGTCTCGTCTCATAAAAGGAGACGGGACAAGCGAAAGTTTTCGAAATGAGATGGGACACACCAATAAGTACGTCTCGTATCGTGGCAGGTTGTGTGATATTTAGATTGTGCTGGTTGGTGGTTGTGGTAGTGTATGTGTGTGTGAAGGGGGGGGGGGGTGTTCCCCTGCACCCTGACTTCGAATACTGCTTGTAGTCATTCTGTCGCGATTAGCCAAAAGTGGGAAGAAATTTGATGTTGGAGAAGATACATTCTAAATTGACCATGCGTTCTCATCGTCGCGTTTAAACAAAGTGACGTAAAAGTAGGATAAATACAAAAAATTGCAATATATATATTAACTGAAGAAAACTGTTGTTTACTGCAGGAAATTTAAAAACTCCCCGTTCCTTTTTTATATCGTATCATCTCTTATATTGCAGAAATCGGCGTGTAAACCAGAGTGTTATAAACGTATTGTTAATTTAAAATTTGCGAAGAAAATATCAAGACGAAAATTATTGTAATTCCAGTAAAGGTATTCCTATAATATTAAGGTCTTGCCAGTCAGAACCAACCTATGTATTCACAATGAACAAGGGTGTTCACGTGTTCAGCCATTGACTGTTACAAGTTTTGCTTTGTCAGCCTAATAGGAAAACCCTCTACCGAGTGGCAGAATTATAGCAAATACTGCTATACTTTTAGGACATAATTCATCTCCAAGAAATGGAGCATACATTTTTGCACTGGAAGTTACAAGATACTTGTTTTACACAGTAATAAGTGACTGTGCTGTCGATTTCACGGCTCATGCCAAGTTGACGGGACGAGCAGAAGCTATGCCCACAGATTAACAAGATCGCTTAAGCCCCTATCACACGGAACTGGATTTCTAGTTAGTTGGCGATGAACTAACTTTCTGGGTAGTAATCATGGCCGCCTGGCTAACTGCTTGACTGGTTTTGAGGAATAGGACATGTTCTAATTGCTACTAACTTCTTCGACTAGATTCTGTGGAACAGCCAATCAGAGCAAAGTTTGGCCATGTGAAGATATTCTGTGAGTTTGTAAAGTAGCCTTTTTTTGTCTGTGGCTTCCGAGTGCATACAACACGAAAGGCAAGTTTACAATTGAAAAAGCTAAAATATTCTTCCATACGTGTATAGTAAACGTTGTAAAGTACGTATTTTATCAGCGCCGTTCTTCTCTACCTAAAACCATTTAATGCGATGCGATATTCCTCTCGGTTGGATAGTTTTCGTATTTTAAAAGTGTGAAGTGATACGTTGTTTACATCTCGCGCGGCCGCCATTATGGAAACGAAAGACTATCGACAAGTACGGTATAACAAGTACTGTGTGAGGCGAAAACTGGCAAATGGGTAGTCAGTCCAGCGTCAACTAGAGCATTCCTACTAGAAATCTAGTTCCGTGTGATAGGGGCTTTACTTCCTATCTCTCCTTTGTAATCTGTGCGTATACCAAAAAGGGCATGTGGAGCCACCCTACGGCGCCTTCGAAACTTAAAGCGTTGTCATAGCAACCTCTCCGCCAAATCACGTGGCAGTGTCTTGGCAGTGACAGTTGAATGCGTCTCAGCGCAATCATCCGCTCACCCCACCCTTCCAATCCTGCTTTTATTTTCGCTAATAATTCGGGACATATCTCGTAAGGTCGTATTAATTATTCTATTTAAGTGCATAAAAATTTTCTACAAGGATAAATACCATTGTTCAGTTAATGCATGTTACGTTTCAATGATTTCTACATCTAAGTTACGAGATATACAGAATTAGTACCCCAGAAGCACAACATTGGAAAATAATTACAAGTTCCTGAAATTCCAGCACGTAAATCATTCCGTTGTGCATGAAAAATGGTCCATCTATTTGTATTTGGTATTCTTCCTATTATGCATTGCTTTTCTGACATTTTGGACAATTGCGATTGTATCTTGTGTAAACTCTACAGCGATTACTTTGTTCGTAGATCAATGCGTTTTACCCCCTCCCTCGTCGTTGTTTGTTATTTAGGGTCGCATTTTTCCACTTTTAGGCTAATCGCGACGATGCTATGAAACATTGACGGCACAAAGAAAGCTCTAACAGGGATTCAAACCCAGGACCCCTGCATTAACTGAACAATGGTATTTATACTTGTACAACATTTTTATGCATTTAAATAGAATAATTAATACGACCTTACAAGATATGTCTGAATTATTAGCAGAAAATAAAAGCAGGAATGGAAGGGTGGGGGAGGAATCATTGCGCTACCCAAAGTGTTCTAAAGGGCGCAAGAGCCATCTAGCAACATTTCCCAAATTGTCTCTTTCTCTTCATAACAATTGCTGCACAGTTTAACGTGGGTGGCAATCTGCAGGATACAGCACACTTAATATCAGCAACTGTTTCTGGTGACGTCACTGAATGTCTAGTATTATAGGGGGATCGGCTGTAATTTTCTCCCTTGTGTACAATATTCAATCGCAAGATGTAGACACTTCTGATTTTGCAACGTAGAAAATTCCA